>NC_086229.1:14649908-14739908 GCF_036321145.2 Pelmatolapia mariae
ATACAATATTTATTAACTGAATTTGCTAACATGTCTTACATAGTCAGAGTATTTCTTGTACTGATGATATTTCAATTATATGTATTTTTTATGACTAAGTAATGCTCTACTGAACACACGGCAATGACAGCAAATGTGGAAATTTTGTAATTTCTTGTTTAAATTTGATATTATTGTAGGCAGTATATTTTCTTAGCCTCTGTCATACTCTGTTAACACAGCAATCTCAGAAACCGTACAGTAAATTTGTCTGTGGATCACAGGGTGAAGAGTGGGGGTTGCCCAGAGTCAGAATCCAGTGGAATATCTGCGGCACCTCTTACAGTTTTCCTGTAATCTGAGGTCAAAGTTGGGAATATATAGAGTACAGTTGATTAAATTGAGCAAAATTTAATATCAATTTTCTCAAAAACCGTACAGTATATTTTTCTGTGGATCACAGGGTTAAGAGTGGGGGTTGCCTAGAGTCAGAATCCAGTGGAATATCTGCAGCACCTCTTACAGTTTTCCTGTAATCTGAGGTCAAAGTTGGGAATCTATATAGTATAGTAGAGTAAATTGAGCAAAGTTTAATATCAATTTTCTCAAAAACCGTACAGTACATTTGTCTGTGGATCACAGGGTGAAGAGAGTAGATGGCCTAGAGTCAGAATCCAGTGGAATATCTGCGGCACCTCTTACAGTTTTCCTGTAATCTGAGGTCAAAGTTGGGAATATATAGAGTACAGTAGAGTAAATTGAGGAAAATTTAATATCAATTTTCTCAAAAACCGTACAGTACATTTGTCTGTGGATCACAGGGTTAAGAGTGGGGGTTGCCTAGAGTCAGAATCCAGTGGAATATCTGCAGCACCTCTTACAGTTTTCCTGTAATCTGAGGTCAAAGATGGGAATATATAGAGTACAGTTGATTAAATTGAGCAAAATTTAATATCAATTTTCTCAAAAACCGTACAGTATATTTTTCTGTGGATCACAGGGTTAAGAGTGGGGGTTGCCTAGAGTCAGAATCCAGTGGAATATCTGCGGCACCTCTTACAGTTTTCCTGTAATCTGAGGTCAAAGTTGGGAATCTATATAGTATAGTAGAGTAAATAGAGGAAAATTTAATATCAATTTTCTCAAAAACCGTACAGTACATTTGTCTGTGGATCACAGGGTTAAGAGTGGGGGTTGCCTAGAGTCAGAATCCAGTGGAATATCTGCGGCACCTCTTACAGTTTTCCTGTAATCTGAGGTCAAAGATGGGAATATATAGAGTACAGTAGAGTAAATAGAGGAAAATTTAAAATCAATTTTCTCAAAAACCGTACAGTACATTTGTCTGTGGATCACAGGGTTAAGAGTGGGGGTTGCCTAGAGTCAGAATCCAGTGTAATATCTGTGGCACCTCTTACAGTTTTCCTGTAATCTGAGGTCAAAGTTGGGAATATGTAGAGTACAGTAGAGTAAATTGAGCAAAGTTTAATATCAATTTTCTCAAAAACCGTACAGTAAATTTGTCTGTGGATCACAGGGTGAAGAGTGGGGGTTGCCCAGAGTCAGAATCCAGTGGAATATCTGCGGCACCTCTTACAGTTTTCCTGTAATCTGAGGTCAAAGTTGGGAATATATAGAGTACAGTAGAGTAAATAGAGGAAAATTTAACATCAATTTTCTCAAAAACCGTACAGTACATTTGTCTGTGGATCACAGGGTGAAGAGAGTAGATGGCCTAGAGTCAGAATCCAGTGGAATATCTGTGGCACCTCTTACAGTTTTCCTGTAATCTGAGGTCAAAGATGGGAATATATAGAGTACAGTAGAGTAAATAGAGGAAAATTTAAAATCAATTTTCTCAAAAACCGTACAGTAAATTTGTCTGTGGATCACAGGGTTAAGAGTGGGGGTTGCCTAGAGTCAGAATCCAGTGGAATATCTGTGGCACCTCTTACAGTTTTCCTGTAATGTGAGGTCAAAGTTGAAGATATTAAAAGTACAGTACTGTATATTGGGCAAATTTTATTGTTAATTTTATCTGATTCGTATAGTAATCTTGGCTGTGGATCACAGGGGGAAAAGTGGAGATGAACCAAAACGCAGTGGATTGTGAAGTTAAATAGTGTCAGGACGCAAAACACTGCGTTTCTAAGCCAGTCGGCATCCATACCGTAATATGCGTAAAAGTAGTGCAACCACATTTTAGGTGCGGCTGACGGGGCGGCTAGCTTGACTGTGACTTCGCAAGTGAGGGCTCACTTGACCGCAGTGGGTTGCCGACCCCTGATCTAGACAATGGCACCCGAGAAACTGTTACTTTTAACATCACTGTTTTCGATCTGATTATGTCTCCCTTTCTCCAGACGTAACATGTGTCTCTCCCAATGTTTCCCTGTGTGGGGGTTTTCAGAGTCAGACTGATATCAGCACGATCCTATTGGAAAACTATCAGTCACACCAAAAGTGCCCGTGTCGCAAAGTCGACTTAAGGAGCGGCTGACGGAAGCAGATTCAGCCAAATGGAGAAGGAGAGCCCTGGGCGGATGGTGGCATGTCAACAACGTAGCTGAAGATTTGGAGAACATGTCCTCAAAGCCTCAGCAGCTTCATCCCAAGAGGCCTGAACCTAAAAAAGAAAGGAAGAAACAGTCTAAACAGAGCAAATCTCCCAGACTCGCTCTTCCCAAAAATGGCAACACGGCAGTTTCATTAAAACCTCTAGGAGGAGCTCCAGTGCCTCCTTTGACAGCAAAGTCACTGATCACTCCTAAGACTGTCAAACGCTCTCTGGCGGCGTTTAAAGACATATTTGCTTCAGTCGTAGAGTCTTCGACTGCAGACAGACGTCAGACTAACAGATGTAATGTCAGATCACGTCCGTCTGAGGAAATCTGTGTAGCAGGCAGTAACACTCATGCAGCTGACAACAGCCCAGACAACCAGGAGACCACACAAGACAGCAGGTATCAGCTACATAACATGCAAGGAAAAGCCTGAATTACTCTTAACCTCTGAGCCTTCCTCCACCTTCACCTCCACCTGATGATCTGAAAGGACAAGAAACCACAATATCAAATATTGGACCAATAGCAGTCACACTCATGGCAAATGACAAGTTTCTGCATTTCTGACCTCTGACTTCACTAATGTGACTCACTACTCTTTGCTTTGAGTGGAAACTAAACTGGAATTTATGAACTGCTGCTACAGCTACAGACAATTGAGGGATCATAATGAATGTTTCAGTGTTTTAAAATAAATCTTGAGTTTTTCATCATGGACAATATGTAAAAAGTCTACTGACATTTGTCTCCCTGAGAAGAGAAGACAACTCTGCACACCTAAAAGAATGCAATGCCATATACCACAGAGGCTGTATCAGTAAGATCTTATTTTAGTTTACTTTCCTGCTCATGTTTGTTGTTTCATTTTAAGGTTCGGTCCATTGGAAATCTTTGTTAGGTTAATCAAGACTGTTGCTGCTCCTCCAACCAAAGGCTGCGGCAGGCTGAACATGAGGACACAGATGACGCGCAACAATAAACGCATAAAATACACTTCTGTAACATTTGCTCCTTTTATTCCACATGCAACTGTCCAGTATACAAATCAGTACATGGGATCAACTATTAAACAAACGCACAGACTGCACAAACAAATAACTGCAACTCACAATGGCTGCACTAATTACTATGCCAAATTACAACTTGGCCTATGGCATCAATTAGTGCACAAATATACAAAAACCATCAAGTTACAGTCAAAATCTATCAAAAGCGCTCAAGCTGCGGTCAACAGAAGGTTTTGCCTCATGCTCACCCTACCTTTCTGCTCATCAACATCAGGTGCAGTGAACAGGTGAGTGCAACCACATTTATCATCTAACACACCCATGAGACACGCCCCACACCCGTGCACCAATACAGTGAGTCCATTTAAACCAACACAGTCAAAAAAGAGCAACTCATGGCTCCTACAAAGACTTTCAGAACTATTCAGAAAAAACTTGGCTTTCTTGTTGTTTTGGGGACTATTTGAGCTTCATCTACTGTACTGACTTTTACTCTTTCATGCAGCAGGTCTGACCTTTGACCTGCAGCTGGATGTCACTCAGTCTCTGTTCTCCTCCTCCAGCACTGATGGAGCAGGTGTAAATACCGCTGTCAGTCAGTTTGGGTTTCCTCAGAGTGAGGCTGAAGTCTTTTGTGTTTAATGCATAACGACTCATTGATGTGCGCCCACTGTAGCGCTGGTTTTGCCCTTTAAGATCGTCTCCTCCTTTTCCTTGTAGGTGGACAGATTTGGGACTGAGGTCACTGCGAGTCCACATCACTGTGGGATTGTCCTCAGGTATCGAACCTTTGTAAACATAGTGCAAGAGGACAGAAGTCTCCCCCTCATATACCTCCACCACCACAGCCAGAGCATGCTGGGAAACTGTGAAGACACAAAAACAGAAATCAAAGGAATGTTTGGGTTTGATTTAGTGTTGAAATAATAGATTACAAGTAACATTATCTTTAGGGAACATTTTACAAAGAAATGACAACATTTTAATCTTTACATATTTAAATAGAGTGAAAAGGCTGCTGTGTCTGAAGGAGCTCTCGATGTATCAAGAACAGTTTAATGCTCCTCAGCACAGATTATCCAAGTGTCCTTTTCTGTCCTGAATGGATGAACACATTCTCCCAAAACACTCCTAAGGAAACATTTGGGTTAGGTCCCAGCTGCAAAAATGGACCACTAGGAGCAGAAATAGCTTTAAATGATCAACTAAAAACGTTCCAACATGCAGAGATGTAGTCAGTGTTGGGAGTAATGGAATACATGTACTGACATATTTAAAATACACAATATGAGAAACTCTATTCCGTTACAGTTAACGTTTACATAGGTGGTAATCAGAATACAGTTACTTTGTTGAAATAAATGCACGGCGGTCTTTTCCTGTTTTATATATTATAGGCTACTTAGGTTATCCCCACTCTATGCCTTCTCCAGTGTTGGTGATTAAACAAGTTCGGGCGCAGGTTTAGCTCAGTTGGATGAGCATATATCACATGTTGCATGCATATCACTGTTTCGAGCATGACTCATGGCCCACTTTATTTATTTTTGTTTTTTTACTCAAATTCCATCAGGGTTTAATAAAGTTTCTCTGATTCTGATTACCAGAAACCAAAACCAAACACATAATAAAGGCTCTAATGCAAGCGTCCTGCTGGTGGTGTCAGTTACACAATGAACCCAGAGCCAGCAGTGCACGGGCAGGAAATCATTCCTCACTTGGAAACTCCGACACCACTTCATAAGAAGAATGGGACGGCCAAAACTTCAGTATCTTTGATGTACTATTGCTGTGTGATTCCTATTACTATTCATTAAGGCTGCTTGCTACAGAGCTAACATTGTTAGTTGGAGTTAGTTGTTGTTAGTTCACAGACTGCAGACTGTCAGGCTGTTTCTCAGTACTCATGTATGCGAGTCCGTACTCCAGTCGTCACTTGTCCAGACTTTGTAAGTTCACACGGGAGTCCGGACTCCCGGAGAACGCAGTGCGACCTTTCCATAACTGAAATTGTAAGCCCCCAAAAGGAGCTTTTTCTAGGCATGTCCTAATGGAGGAGGACCAGGGCAGAGCTAGGACTCGCAGCTTCAGTTAAGAGTGAGAAGAAAAAAGAAAACAAATGCATTCACGTTTGCAGTGTTGTCTTGTTCTACAATATTTGAAATTTTAAAAAACAAACCCTACATTTTTGGAAATATTAATGGGGTTTTTCTTATTTTTTTTTTGTACTACTTGAACACTAAAGTGGCGCTCACATAAGATGGCAGTGCCAGCAATGGCCCGCAGCTCATTTAGGTTTGAGACAGTAACTCAGATAAAAAAGAGAGCAATTTTTTGATTGATGTTTTGTTTCCTTTACAATATTATACATTAAAGTATAATATTGCAACAGAAACAAAACATTCATCAAAAAATTTTTGAAACACAAATTACAACAGTTGTATAAAAATTTCATCATCAACTCAAATACTTGGTTCTAATTGAATAGAAATTTCTATTAACTTGTAAAAACTGTGTAGAACATGAATCTGTGTCAGATGCTGAATTTGAAATTTCCACTGAAATCACAGGTAAGAGGCAATTGGAACCACGATTGCCATTCGGCCATCTAGTTTGCAAAGACTGCTAAATTTTGCCAGTGGTAGTTCACTCTTTGCAACATAGTACGCTGTTCTAAACAGATTCTGCCGGTTTATTTTTAGTATGTTCACTGCAATTGGTGTTTGTTCTGGGAAAGATATTGCAGACTGAGCAATAATGCATTTCTTGCATTCCTCATGCGCCTCATTCCATCTAATGGGGTCGTTCTTAAAAGTACTGGTCCCAGTAACAAAGCACTTTGTTGCCACCAATCTGAGGTGGCGCTGTCACTTGGTGTTTCGCTCGCTCTGCGGTAGAGTATCACTTCCTGTTCCTGCTCAAACACAGTGGTGTTTCTGAGTAGCTTTTCTGCTTAGCAATTTAATTGAAATCTTTTGATACATCCCTTTTTCATAGTATAATCTTAACGTGCTTCATCTGAATCACCCTTTCTGTGTGCTCACTGCCTAATTTATAGCCAAAGTATTCACTCACTGTCTCTTTACTGTTTCGCTAGCTTAGCTTAGCTCGTAGCCGACTCGTTAGCACCATGGCTTCTTCACCTGTCCCTGTTGCACTTTCCTGCTCATTGTGTCAGGTGTTTAGTTACTCCTCGGCCTCCTTTAGCAGTAATGATACCTGTAACAAATGTAGCATATTTGCAGCTCTGGAGGCCAGGATTACTGAATTGGAGACTCGGCTTCGCACCCTTCATTCACCCGTAGCTAGCCAGGCCCCTGTAGCTGGTGCAGCCGAAGATAGCGTAGGCCCCGCTAGCTGTTCCCTGGCAGACCCCAAGCAGCTGGGGAAAGAGGGCGGTTGGGTGACGGTGAGGAGGAAGCATAGTCTTAAACAGAAGCCCCAGGTACACCACCAACCTGTTCATGTGTCTAACCGTTTTTCCCCACTCGGCGACACACCCGCCGGGGGTCAAACTCTGGTAATTGGTGATTCTGTTCTCAGACATGTGAAGCTAGAGACACCGGCAACCATAGTCAATTGTCTTCCAGGGGCCAGAGCAGGCGACATTGAAGGAAATTTAAAACTGCTGGCTAAGGGTAAACGTAAATACAGTAAGATCATAATTCACGTCGGCAGTAATGACACCCGGTTACGCCAATCGGAGGTCACTAAAATCAATATTGAATCGGTGTGTAACTTTGCCAAAACAATGTCGGACTCTGTAGTTTTCTCTGGTCCCCTCCCCAATCAGACCAGGAGTGATATGTTTAGCTGCATGTTCTCCTTAAATTGCTGGCTGTCTGAGTGGTGTCCCAGAAACGATGTGGGCTTCATAGATAATTGGCAAACCTTCTGGAGGAAACCTGGTCTTGTTTGGAGAGACGGCATCCATCCCACTTTGGATGGAGCAGCTCTCATTTCTAGAAATATGGACAAATTTATTAAACCCCCCAAAATCTGACTATCCAGAGTTGGGACCAGGAAGCAGAGTTGCAGTCTTACACGCCTCTCTGCAGCTTCTCTCCTCCTGCTACCCCCCCCAAAAACCCATCTCCATTGAGACTGTGTCAGCTCCCAAACAGACAAAAAACAAACCAAAAACCAGCAATAAAAAACTTAAACATAAAAAATCAAAAAGAAAGAACAATACAGAATCCACATCTGAACCAAAGAGTAAAACAGTGAAATGTGGATTATTAAATATTAGGTCTCTCTCCTCCAAGTCTCTGTTAGTACATGACTTAATAATTGACCAACAAATCGATTTACTCTGCCTTACAGAAACCTGGTTGCAGCAGGATGATTATGTTAGTTTAAATGAATCAACACCCCCGAGTCATTCTAACTACCAGAAACCTCGAAGCACAGGCCGAAGGGGCGGTGTGGCAGCAATTTTTCACACCAGTCTATTAATTAACGAAAGACCAAGACAGACTTTTAATTCATTTGAAAGCCTGATGCTTAACCTTGTCCACCCCAGCTGTAAAACTCAGAAACCAGTCTTACTTGTTATCATCTATCGTCCACCTGGGCCTTACACAGAGTTTCTCTCTGATTTCTCAGACTTTTTATCCGATTTAGTGCTCAACTCTGACAAAATAATTATTGTGGGTGATTTTAACATCCATGTAGATGCTAAAAATGACAGCCTCAACATGGCATTTAATCTGTTATTAGACTCAATTGGCTTCTCTCAAAATGTAAAAGAACCCACCCACCACTTTAATCACACTCTAGATCTTGTTTTAACATATGGCATAGAAACTGAACATTTAACAGTGTTTCCTGAAAACCCTCTGCTGTCTGATCATTTCCTGATAACATTTACATTTACAATAATTGATTACACAGCAGTGGAGAGTAGACTTTATCAAACTAGATGTCTTTCTGAAAGTGCTGTAACTAAGTTTAAGAATATAATCCACCCACTGTTATCATCTTCAATGCCCTGTACCAACATAGAGCAGGGCAGCTATCTGAACACTACTCCAACAGAGGTCCATTATCTTGTTAATAATTTTACCTCCTCACTACGTACGACTCTGGATACTGTAGCTCCTGTGAAAACTAAGGTCTCAAATCAGAAGTACCTGACTCCGTGGTATAATTCTCAAACACGTAGCCTAAAGCAGATAACTCGTAAGCTGGAGAGGAAATGGCGTGTCACAAATTTAGAGGATCATCATTTAGCCTGGAGAAATAGTTTGTTGCTTTATAAGAAAGCCCTCCGCAAAGCCAGAACATCTTACTATTTGTCACTGATTGGAGAAAATAAGAACAACCCCAGGTTTCTCTTCAGCACTGTAGCCAGGCTGACAAAAAGTCAGAGCTCTACTGAGCCAACAATCCCTTTAACGTTAACTAGTAATGACTTCATGAACTTCTTCACAAATAAAATTTTTATCATTAGAGAAAAAATTACCAATAATCATCCCACAGATGTAATATCGTCTACAGCTACTTTTAGTACCATTGATGTTAGACTCTTTTTCTCCAATCGATCTTTCTGAGTTAACTTCAATAATTAATTCCTCCAAACCATCAACGTGTCTTTTAGACCCCATTCCTACAAAACTGCTCAAAGAAGTCCTGCCATTAATTAATTCTTCAACCTTAAATATGATCAACCTATCTCTAATAATTGGCTATGTACCACAGGCCTTCAAGGTGGCTGTAGTTAAACCCTTACTTAAAAAGCAATCTCTAGACCCAGCTGTCTTAGCTAATTATAGGCCAATCTCCAACCTTCCTTTCATATCAAAAATCCTTGAAAGAGTAGTTGTCAAACAGCTAACAGATCATCTGCAGAGGAATGGCTTATTTGAAGAGTTTCAGTCAGGTTTCAGAGCTCATCACAGCACAGAAACAGCTTTAGTGAAGGTTACAAATGATCTTCTTATGGCCTCTGACAGTGGACTCATCTCTGTGCTTGTCTTGCTAGACCTTAGTGCAGCGTTCGATACTGTTGACCATAATATCCTATTAGAGCGATTAGAACATGCTGTAGGTATTACAGGTACTGCGCTGCAGTGGTTTGTATCATATCTATCTAATAGACTCCAATTTGTTCAAGTAAATGGAGAGTCTTCTTCACATGCTGAGGTTAATTATGGAGTTCCACAGGGTTCAGTGCTAGGACCAATTCTATTTACATTATACATGCTTCCCCTAGGCAGCATCATTAGAAGACATAGCATAAATTTTCACTGCTATGCAGATGATACGCAGCTCTATCTATCCATGAAGCCAGATAACACACACCAATTAGTTAAACTGCAGGAATGTCTTAAAGACATAAACACCTGGATGGCTGCTAACCTCCTGCTTCTTAATTCAGATAAAACTGAGGTTATTGTACTCGGCCCTGAAAATCTTAGAAATATGTTATCTAACCAGATCCTTACCCTGGATGGCATTACCTTGGCCTCCAGTAATGCTATGAGGAACCTTGGAGTCATTTTTGACCAGGACATGTCCTTCAAGGCACATATTAAACAAATATGTAAGACTGCTTTCTTCCATTTGCGCAACATCTCTAAAATTAGAAATATCCTGTCTCAGAGTGATGCTGAAAAACTAGTTCATGCCTTCATTACTTCCAGGCTGGACTACTGTAATTCATTATTATCAGGATGTCCTAAAAACTCGCTGAAAAGCCTTCAGTTAATCCAAAATGCTGCAGCAAGAGTACTGACAGGGACTAGGAAGAGAGAGCATATTTCTCCTGTTTTGGCTTCTCTTCATTGGCTTCCTGTTAAATCCAGAATTGAATTCAAAATCCTGCTCCTCACTTACAAGGTCTTAAATAATCAGGCCCCATCTTATCTTAATGACCTTGTAGTACCATATCACCCTATTAGAGCACTTCGCTCTCGCACTGCAGGCCTACTTGTTGTTCCTAGAGTATTTAAAAGTAGAATTGGAGGCAGAGCCTTCAGTTTTCAGGCCCCTCTTCTGTGGAACCAGCTTCCAGTGTGGATTCGGGAGACAGACACTATCTCTACTTTCAAGATTAGGCTTAAAACTTTCCTTTTTGCTAAAGCATATAGTAAGGGCTGGACCAGGTGACCCTGAATCCTCCCTTAGTTATGCTGCAATAGACGTAGGCTGCCGGGGATTCCCATGATGCATTGAGTTTTTCCTTTCCAGTCACCTTCTCACTCACTATGTGTTAATAGACCTCTCTGCATCGAATCATATCTGTTATTAATCTCTGTCTCTCGTCCACAGCATGTCTTTCATCCTGTTTTCCTTCTTTCACCCCAACCGGTCGCAGCAGATGGCCGCCCCTCCCTGAGCCTGGTTCTGCCGGAGGTTTCTTCCTGTTAAAAGGGAGTTTTTCCTTCCCACTGTCGCCAAAGTGCTTGCTCATAGGGGGTCATATGATATGATTGTTGGGTTTTTCTCTGTATTTATTATTGTGCTATCTACTGTACAATATAAAGCGCCTTGAGGCGACTTTTGTTGTGATTTGGCGCTATATAAATAAATTGAATTGAATTGAATTAACAAAGGCGCCTGTCAACTCGGCAATCGAGGGAAAACCAACAACCCGGCAGAACAAGAATTTCACTGGCATGTGCTGTACCAGTGTACCTCCACATGTGATGTGACAATAAAAGTGATTTGATTTGAACATTATGTTATTTAGCTTTTTATTTACCTATTATGTTATTTGTTATTTTGTCATATTCCAGCCATAGAAATTCTTTTGTCCGTGAAATCAAAAAAACTGTGCTTTCTTTTTGCCTTATAGTCTGATTTGTCATAACTTTTCCGTTTTGTGGTAAGCTTTTCTTTGGCTGTCACTTCTGCACCCTGACCTGTCTTATTTGGCTCAGCAGAACTGAAAGATATATCCTGCTAGAGCTGGGCGATATGACCCAAAATTCATATCTCGATATTTTTTAGCTGGATGGCGATATAAGATATATATCTCGATATTTTTTAAAGCAATAAAGTAGGAACAAAAAGAGATTTCTTAGTCAAAGTTGTGTCCCAGATGTCACACAGGCACTTTTATTAACATACAGCATAGATGTACATGAAAAGAACTACTCAAAAATAAATTATGAGCATTTATTAAATAATGATGCTCTATAAATAAAAGAAAACTATGTTGTTTTGTGCATAACAAAGAGCTCACAATTGTGCAGTCAAAATGTAAACTAAAAGACGCTGAGCATAATAACAGACAGACTTCACAGCTGCTCTGTTCCCAACTTCTACTGCGTGACTGACAGCCTGGAGTTTGAAATCCGCTTCGTAAACCATGTCTCTGAACAGGTGCCATTTATGGTCTTTATACACACACATTACGGTAATATTACGTTGAAGCACAGTACGTATCACTCCGCGAGGCTCCTCGGTAGCCGTAATGCTCCGACAATCCATCAAGCGGTGCAGCTCCGTAGCTTACCAAAGTCGTACTAAAACATTTTTTGACAGATTGCTGAGCGCTTTGTATCACATGAAATCGGTTCACGGTCATCAAGCACAACCAGTATTCATACAAAAAGCGCGCAGTCAACTTTTGAGAAAATGAAAGGATTTCAGGCCGTGCATGGCGTTAGCATGGTTAGCGCGGTTAGATTGAAGAAGTCACCTGGATGAGTGACGAAACATTTCATCCCACAAAACGTTACGTCCAGATGAACAGATTCAACTTTTGGAGATTTACTTTCCTGGATGATTAAGAATGCATCAAGATGCTTTTAAAGGGATTTTAAAGTTTATCCTGATTTCATTCTATATGTCTGTTCTTATGTCGCAGCCTTTATGATGAGCATTACTTTTGTTCTGTGTCATTTGGAACAGTGTCAAAGTAGCATTTGCTGTAAATCACTGGTATGTAACACCGAAATAACTCATGTGGTCAAGTATCTTCTGTCACTGTCTGTTTCTTTCTGACTTCAGGAGGCAGACCATCAACAACCCCATGAAATTGTTAATAAAACTCTCTTTGCTGCTCTTTTCATAAGTAATCATTACTTTGTATTCTATATTATATTATCTGACTTTTTGACAGAGCCCAGTCACAAATCTGCAAGTGTCCACGACTCTGCAACGTACTTTTAAGTGAAGTTTAGTCTGCACTGGGTTTTTGATGTTGTTTTGTTTTAGACTGTTACTGTTTCTGACTTCCTGTCCAGCTAAACTACGCACGTTGACGGTGCTTCTTTGAAAAATATGTTTTACTTAAACAACTTAGTTTTATTTTCTTGGAAGTTAGTGAAACGCTACGGTGAAATCAAAACTACTTTTTAGAGGGAATCAGTTCCGGTTACTGCATCAGTGGTAGTTTGTGAGATTAAACAAGAAATAAACAATCCTCACAGTTTTGAACAAAAGAAGAAGCTTTCAATTTTAACTGGTAACAATTCAGTCAGTCACACTTTGACAACAATAGCAGATATAGGTGTCCACTTCATTGCATGTTCCTGTCACCTGTCTGAGAATGATGTTGTTGTGATATAAAGGATTATCAGCCCTGTCAATAAAGCCTTTTATCTGCAGCCATGACCTGTCACCGAGCTAGCTTAGCACGGCTAAGACTTTCTCACACCACCCCTCGCTCTCCTACATTAAAGCCATCATTGCATTGGTAATTTCACACACTGCGTGTATCTACCTGTGCGATAATGATCAAACTTCGGTCTGAGTGCAAGATAAACATTGTTTACATATAGTATATAACATAGTAAGAGTTTCTTACCACTCGTGAGGAGCAGGAGCAACAGCAGCATCTTTAAGTGTCTCCAGTCCTCAGTTCTCTCTCCTTGGTGCATTTAAACCCTGTTCCTCCCTGTCCTTATCGTCTGTTGTCTTCATCTCCATTATCAGTCATCATAGTTTTACCCTCTCTGTGCAAGTCTGCAAATTTCTTTATTAAATCATAAGATTCTTTAATTCATCAAGTCTCTCTGTGCCTGGGAATAAAAAAAATACATATTCTAACCTTAATTACTGCAGGAGAATATTGAACGATGCTCACAGTGAGTAAACTGAGTGCATTTTTGAAAAGAGATTCACTTTTAAAGTCTATGTATAATATAATACAGATACATAAAAATACACTCCAAAAATACAAGAGTCCTTGAAATGTACAAAATAGTCATGTCAGCTCTGCCACAGAAGTCGTGCTCACACTAATTTATGCACTCCAAGGAAGAGGGAGGAAGTTACAAACTGACCCTACAACACTTCACGCGCCTCGCTATGAAACCTAACGGATCAATGGTTACGCTGTTTTGTGCCCTTGGCCTAATCAGCACCTGTAAACGGAGTTGTTTTCTCAAACTGCTGACGCTGAAGTTCATCTAGTTTTCACTGAACAGTCATGTTCATGCGTGGAAACACACAGGGCGTCAGAGAGGTCATATGAGTTTATGTGTTTTTAACTGGGTTTTAATTTAAACAAACCATAGAGTTTTTAATTAAACTATTTTTATCACTTTGGTGTATCTCAACATTCAGTTATGCAGACATACGTGTTCTTAAAAGCAATTCTTTGTTTTGCGGGCAGAGTGGAAGCCGTTTTGCTTCACAGTGCACCTTAACAAAGAGGGGATGCTTTTTATTTACATCTAGTCAAAAGTGTTGGTAATAGTGTTTTAATCACACTAATTTTATAATTCTGACAATATCTCAGCTTGCAGCGATGCATGCATTTTATTTTAAAAAGGGCACAAGTGGAAATATCTTCTGAATGGGTAATGTCAGCTTGTTCACAAGCGTTTCATTTAATCAAACCACTAGTTTTAATTGAACTAGTTTTTACGCATCTACTGGGGTTTCTTTCACGGGTTGATGAGATCATTTTATTCGGGATTTCGGAATTTTGAACTAAGAGTGAGACAGGGGCTACTACTATCTTGTTATTGTTCTCATTTTTCAGAGGGAGACATGCAAGCATGGGACCTCTCAGACTCGCCAGACTCCGAATTGCCCGAGTATTACTGTGACACCCACTATGATGATGTGATGCTGAGGCTCAAGACATTCCGATTCATCCCCGCCACACGCCTGTTTGTACGCTCATACACAGTCGATGGGACTGGAACACAATTCAGCAGGATTGCAGAACACACCATGACTGAACTGAGATCATCACAACATATAGTGTGATGGAAATTCAGTTTCCAGTAGCACAGCACCGACAGAACTTGCATGTTACAGATACGCTAAGGGAAATGAGAGTAAGGATATAAGCACACAGCCCCACTCCACTGACGACCTGCTGTTGGCCAACACCCTCAACGACTCTTACTGCTGGTTTGATGAGCCATCAAGCAGCCTTGACACCTCCACCTTCCCCAACAATAGAGACACTTTGGTCCATCATCCCCCCACCTCCCCACTCCCACCAGCACAGAGCCATCACCACCATCAAAGACTTCACCCACAGGAGCCCCCTCCTCACTCCACAGCTATGAGGATTTCACACCACATTCTCCCACTACAACCCTTCATATTCATGATGTGAGGACGCAGTTTGACCCTTTAGACCTACTAAAGAACCCAGTCCGCCTGAGCTTATCTTTATATTTTTACATGTTGTAGTGCCATTTCTGGGAGTATTTTAAGTTGCTATACATCAATACAACCATTATGTCCCAAATTTTAATCATATGTATGAATCAAGTCATCAGTAACTACATAAATTGCAATAGTGGTATTTTTACACAAATTTCTAGTTAAAGTAATTTCAGAGGTTCATCCCTGAAAATTGTAAATGTAAAAAGTTGCATAAAACAGTTTCCAAATTAATTTTGAGTGTCTTCATAGTTTTATTTTTGAGATACACCAATTTGTATATACTGCAGCCACCAACTTTGAAATTCTCATTTACATGACTTATTTAAACATTCTCCTCTTGAATGCAAAATTCTTAAAAACATCTTTTATCCTTTAAGAGTAAATAAATCTGAAAGCTGTTCCATCCTAAAAGAGTACAACAATGTGTAGTTTCTGATGTTCTAAAGGTTTCAGCATCTTTTTGAATTTGTCACATGTGTGGAAAGGTATGAGTGAGCCTTTGTATCATACTGTGAGTGATGCTTGTCAGCACACAAACCCAGAGTTTCTCTACAGGAACACAGAGAGAGTTATTCCCTGTACTGTAAGGACACATTCAGCATTGTGCAGTAAATCCAGATCATCCCAGTTAAATGATTACATGGATGTGAGTGTGGTCGTCAGAGCAGCACTGATCAGTGTCAGGTTATAATGACCAAGGTGTTCACAAACACTAAGTTTGAGTGTGTGCAGTGAGACTTCAGTCAAAGCATTTAACTGAGGTGTGAAAAATAAGCTGAACTCTACAGCTTGTTGTGGTCCCCTGTGGCTTGACAGCCTTCCAGCTGTTCTCCAGCATTTTCATTTACAGTCATAAAATATCTCCACATGTTGCTCCTCTTTCTCTCTCTCTGCAGTCCAAATGCGTCTTCTGAGTCACGTGACGGCACAGGAACAAATCCCAGCAGGGCAGGAAGAAGGGGGCGGAGCAAAGTGCGTCTGCCGCATAAGAAGGGGTGTTCACACAGACAGAGCTGCTTTTTCATCCACAGCGAGTAAATAGCGAACCTCCAGGAGAGAAACAAACTAAAGTATCGATCATATACCACTACCAACGTTTGGATCGATATCTGCATCGATCTGCACACCCTTGTCTCCTGGATCGTAGCTGAGATCAGCGTGAACCACGTGGGTCTCTGCTCCCTGATCTGTTTCCTATTTGGAAAGAGTTCCAGCTTCATCACGGAGTTTCTCTCGGTTTGTGGGCTCATCTAAAGGTAAGCACCGAGCTAACTTTAACACTAGATTTACTAACCCTGCGCAAATGTGCAGAAATCCCTTGAAACCAACACCGACTAGAATTACTGACTTTTTTATTTTCTGGTGCAAGTCCCGAGGTGTTAATCACCCCTGCTGAGATTTGTACAGGTCATATGCTCGATTCACATCCTGCTTTTGTTGTGCAAACCACCCATTGTCTTTGAGGCCTGGCACATTTGCTTTTGCACACACATACAAACGCTGCAAATCTGTGTTTGTTTGACAGTGTAAGACAAAAGCAGCAAAAATAAAAACTGTACCAACAGTACAGTCTTAATGGCTCACTATAGGGCTTTGGAGCGTGATGTCACGGGGGTGGGCGTGGAAAGGATTTTGGCCCCATCCGCCATTTTGGGGGTCTAGCGCAAGTGAAAAGGGAGCGAAGGCACACACAACAGCCATGGTTCGTATTTGCTGTCTGGTCGGCTGCAATGTTCGATCGCACGACCGGCAAGAGAATAAGCTTGAAAAGGGTTTATCTTTTCATTCTTTCCCAACCTGGAAGCAACATGAGGCAGCTCGTGTATCGATGTTACCAAACGAAGGCGTCTAGCCTGGATAGCAGCTGTGAGACGAGCTGATATCCAGTTCTCTTCCATCTCCAAATATCTGATGGTGCTCTAAATATGTTCATATCACTCTTTATAGCCTATTAGTTTTATTTTCGATGCGCTTTGAGGTCATTGCAAATTAGAACAAACATCCTACTGAGTGATTCTGCAGAACTACCTTCTATTTATAGAGTTGCTAATTATTTGGCATTATTGCAGCAAACCAGCCTATGAAATGGATGAAACACATCGTGACTGGGTTCCAGCGCTACACAAGCGACCTGCTTCAAACATACCACCATGCCAATCAGATTACTTCTTCCATGTGAGGGTGAAGAAGTGACCCTTCTGGATAAGATGGTGAAGGTTTGCTGCGTTTGTTAAACAGTGTGGTAGTAAAACCAGGGAAAATGAAACTTGCTCCTGTTAAATATTCTTAAGTCTTTTGCTGTATAAATAGTGGTATTTATTTTTCAAAAGATACAGTAAATAATGTTAGTAGTGGGTGATATCATGTAAACACTGTCATGATTTTATGTAAACATTTTGTCATTTATAAACTATAAATGACATGGATCCTACATTGTAACTGATGTGATTTTCTATAAAGTGGTTTTAATAATAAAAAAAAGAGGCAAAACTTAGTTTGTTTCTTTATTCAATTTTTGAACAGTGGTACTCAGTCAGTACATATTCAGAAAATGCAAATTATTTACATGGCAGTGCACTTCAGGCATAAATCTAGACCCCTATATAAAACATTATGGCGTTATAGCTGTGACAACTCCTCCACAGTAGCAGGTGGGATGTTTCTTTTTTGAGGACGGCTCCTTTTACCTTTCAATACGGATGGTCTGTTTATGTTTTGATCAAAAGCCTTTTTTTGGGCAGCTGAAGAGGAGAAGTCTATCTTATGGCCAACCTCTGACTGTATCTTGGTCACATAACCCAGCAAAACCCAGTATGCAGGTTCATCTGTAACAGGCCTTGTGCCACAAATCCGCACTGTTGCTTCTACATTAAACAGAAGAGCAGCGACATGGGTGCAGGTCTCCAGGTCTCCACGACTCCGGCCATACAGGTGCAGTGGGCGGCTTCAACCTTCCCTGTGATGCTCACAGTGACCCATGGCTGCAATGCTGTTCATTCAGTCTTTGAGAGTGCAGCACCTGAAACACACACAGACAAAGTTCATTTAAAGACAAGAACTATGAGCCAAGGCCGACATAAATGTGTTTTATCTACTTTATCATAAATGTAACAAAGTGTTTAGAAAGTTAGCACATACATGTAATTTTTCATTTCTTTATGTGTCCATCTATAAAACGCTGCATTTTATAGGGTAAATCTGCCTGTTTTCTCTCAGAAACCTGCCTGCAGAAAATGAACCTAAAGTATGGAATGCAAGGATGTAATCGCTTTAGAGATGGAGAAAGCATAAAGTGACAATTATGAATCACTTAATATGATAAGGAGTTCTGCAGGTCATTAATCAATGTATAAAATTAAAATAAAATGTATTTTTAGTGACACAGGACACAAACACAGAAGCAAGATGTATATTTAAATTATTTATAATAAATATGAATAAATCAGTGCAATTTCTTTAACCATAAAGAATAACTAAATCCTTCAGGACAATGTCTCATCAGTGCACTGAACTCACTATGTTATCCACCTAACAGCCTCCACATGTTCTCACTGTAATTTCCCCTCATGAATGAATTTATGCTGCACTAATCTGAATGTTTGGGGGAAATCAAACGCATTTCACACGCAGTACTCGAGCTGACTTACCTTTGTTTGAATGACGACTTGTACTCGCTGACTGCACAGATAAGGTATGAAAATATGTGAGGCTATGTCAGTAGCGGTTGGTCTTCAGGGTTTCTACTCCACGGCCGTGTTTCATACGGGTCCACATTTCCAATGCATGCTATTTTCTGCAAGTACCGCTGCTTCGCCTCTGGACGCAATCGGTCTCTATACAGTCCATTCTCCAAAGTCGTCTGGGTCTTTACTCCACTGCTGTATTTCATATGGGTTAAAATTTGCGATGCACTCTATTTTTTTTTAAGTACCGCTGCTTCGCCTCTGGACGCAATCGGTCTCTATACTGTCCGTTTTCTATGGAGCTGCTTTTAAGCATGATTCTTCTCGACGTCGTTCCAACACAGTGTCTCTTTTGATTCGTAGACCCCGAAAATGGCGCCGCGCTCCGCGGCTTGACGTCAACTCCAAAGCCCTATACAAACAATCTGGAGACGTGTAATGTAACAAACACGTGTAATGTAACAAAATACCACTACTAAAAGGCCGGTTAGAATAATGTATTTCCCACAAATCACTGCCTCTGTTTGTATTTCTGTCACTGCAGGACCAACGTGGATCGAGAAGTCAGCGCTCTCAGGAGGCCGACAATTTTGTTGAAGAAAGAAGTGGAAGAAAAAAATACAACCGTGACGAGTTTGGGAAAGATTTTACTGTGAAAGCTTCCCTAAAAATGCATCAGGTCATCCACACCGGAGAGAGACCATTCAGCTGTGGAGACTGTGGAAAGTCTTTTACCACGTCTGGACACTTAAAAACACACCAACTAATCCACACTGGAGAGAGACCGTTCAGCTGTGACGAGTGTGGAAAGTCTTTTACCCAGTCTGGAAGCTTAAAAACACACCAACTCATCCACACTGGAGAGAGACCATTCACCTGTGAAGAGTGTGGAAAGTCTTTTACCCACTCTGGAAGCTTAAAAACACACCAACTAATCCACACTGGAGAGAGACCGTTCAGCTGTGGAGACTGTGGAAAGTCTTTTACCACGTCTGGAAGCTTAAAAACACACAAACTCATCCACAGTGGAGAGAGACCGTTCAGCTGTGGAGACTGTGGAAAGTCTTTTAGCACGTCTGGAAACTTAAAAAATCACAAACTCATCCACAGTGGAAAGAGACCGTTCAGCTGTGGAGACTGTGGAAAGTCTTTTACCAAGTCTGAAAACTTAAAAACACACAAACTCATCCACAGTGGAGAGAGACCATTCAGCTGTGACGAGTGTGGAAAGTCTTTTACCCACTCTGGAAGCTTAAAAACACACCAACTCATCCACACTGGAGAGAGACCGTTCAGCTGTGACGAGTGTGGAAAGTCTTTTATCCACTCCGGAAACTTAAAAACACACCAACTCATCCACACCAGAGAGAGACCGTTCAGCTGTGGAGACTGTGGAAAGTCTTTTACCCTCTTTGGAAACTTAAAAACACACCAACTAATCCACACTGGAGAGAGACCATTCACCTGTGACGAGTGTGGAAAGTCTTTTACGCACTCTGGAAGCTTAAAAACACACCAACTAATCCACACTGGAGAGAGACCGTTCAGCTGTGGAGACTGTGGAAAGTCTTTTGCCCACTCTGGAAGCTTAAAAAAACACCAACTCATCCACACTGGAGAGAGACCGTTCAGCTGTGACGAGTGTGGAAAGTCTTTTACCGAGTCTGGAAGCTTAAAAAAACACCAACTCATCCACACTGGAGAGAGACCGTTCAGCTGTGGAGACTGTGGAAAGTCTTTTACCGAGTCTGGAAACTTAAAATCACATCAACTCATCCACAGTGGAGTTAAAGCGTACACCTGTGATCAGTGTGGCAGAGCTTTTACTCACAGTAAGAGCTTACACAGTCATCTAGTTACCCACTCTGGAATTAAGGCGTACAGCTGTGACATTTGTGGAAAAACTTTCAGCCGGATAGGGAGCCGAAATACACACCTACGCATTCACACCAGACATGATGTGTACAGCTGTGATCAGTGTGGTAAACAGTTTACCACAAACACAGATTTACGACGTCACATGTTTACCCACACTGAGGAACGACCTTATAAATGTGACCTGTGTGAGAAGACTTTTAAATCTCCACGTTACCTGAAAGCACACCAACAGATCCACACCAGAAAGACTCTACAAGTGCAGTTACTGTGAGGTATGTATTTATATTTTTATCTTGTCAGCCCGACTGTTTGAAACAACTCTGCTCATCAAATTGTGTTAGCATGTTAGCAATTCTACTGCATGGAAAGGCAGCTCTGAATGATTATTCAGACTCTAATCACAGGTTTTTAGGGATAGTGTTTGAGAATTGTGTTATTGTTATTGTATCATTAAACTAGTATTACTTTAATGTTTTTACTCTTATCGTTTTTATAGCAGATTAATTTGAGCTGAGTGTGATAATGTAAACAGTAAAATGTAATTGGACTTTGGCAGAGATGCTCTTTATTTCAGGTGACGTTCAGGATAAAAATGTTGAAGGACTGACTTACACTGTCTTTGTGTTTTTGTTTAGAAGCAGAGCGACACAGATGGATCAAGTTCTCAACCCTGTCATCGCTGTGGGAAAGACTTTTGTTGTGACCTTTGTGGAAAAACTTTAAGTCATTGAAGGACTCTGAAAATACATCAACGTAGACACACTGGAGACAAAATGAACTACTGTAAAGAATGCGGGAGAGGCTTCACCACTTCAACGGACTTCAAACAATATGAACTCCTTCACAGTGGCGTTAAAAAGCATGTCTGCGATCAGTGTGGGTCATCCTTCATCAGTGCACGTCAGCTTGAAAAGCATAAACGAGTCCACACATGAGAGAAACCATACAAGTGCAGACACTGTGACAAAACCTTTTCACAATCATGTGATCATACTAAGCATGAACGCAGACACATGAAAGAGAACTTCATCTGTGAAAGAGTTTGAGTAATCTCAGTTCATACTCCACTCAGAAACGATTCCATGTTACAAATAAACTGTTACGTCTTGATTCCCGCTTTTACGTTAATCTTGTAAACAGTACATTTGCATAACGACTGAAACCGGCCCAATGAATGAACAATGGGTTGTGAGGTCAATTTCTTCATTATTAATATGAAAATTCTTATGAGCATTGATCAACAACCACTCGTCAATGGCCATGAGTACCATTCACAGAGTAAAAATTTGCATAATGATTATGAAGTTTACTGTTACCAATGTTCAAAAACATTTACTAAATTATCTTCTCTGTGCAAACATCAGCGTGATGCAGGACTGAAATCATTGCCATCTCTGGATCACAGTGAATCTGCAGAGACAGAAAGATCCTCTTCTGGTTTCAGGATCAGACTTAAACCCTTGAGATCAGGCTCCACCGAGTTCAGGTGGAGTCTTCTGTAAAGATCTGATGAGGCAGCTATGAATGAAAATGTGCCTCTTGTTACATTTTAAGCTTTCTAAACTGTTCTACTGCAGTGTTTGTGTTGAGTGGTTCGCTTTGTTCCAGCAGTTTGATTAAGAAATCTGTTTCCTGTTATATTTTTATTGAATGCATTGATCCATGTGTTCTGCAGGTTTTGTTTCAGCTTGTTTGTGTAATGAAATCCTGCAACAATTAAACCAAAATTTTATATGTTAAATAAAGAAATGGTTTACTGACAAAGAGTTTGAGCCGTGATGTTATTTCCTGTATATCAGAGCAACACCTGAAGTAACCAGTGTTTAAAGTCAGAGTCAAATTTTGTGTCAGCATGACCTTGTGAAAACTTCTTGGCGATGCTTCACTACGTTATCTGCTAACTGTTAGGGTGTAGAAGGACGAAACTCCCAGGGTGACCAGTGGCAGGAGCTTCCTGATGCAGAGAGTTGAGTGTGGGGGATATAAAAGAGAAGCTGAGGCATCCCAAGGTTAAAGCTGGCATAACTGAACTTTAATGTTTGATGTGTGTTTTGGCTCTCCTGCGCACAGTAATTAATAGCTTGAACACAGCAGAGCTTGATATAAAGACCTGGGTGACAACTAACTTTATGCTGCTGATTATACTTTGCCCTAAAATACCTAGAAATATGGTATCTAACCAGATACTTGCTCTGGATGGCATTACCTTGGCCTCCAGTAACACCTTGGAGTAATATTTGACCAGGACATTAAACAAATATTTAGGGCTCTGTGATGAACCAAGTTGAAAAATCAGGAGTCACAAGAATTATTAGAAAAACAAAGTTTTCATTCATTTAACCCAAATATTATATTTACAAAAGTAATTAATGTTAAGCTCATAAAAAATGTCAAAGAAACAAAACTGAACTCAGGCAAAGAACTGCAAACTTAACAAACCAAATGACTGCACAAAGAAACATAACTGACCTAAACAAACATAACTGACCTAAACATGAAATGGCACAGAAGGGTAAATATATTGTCTGATCAGACCACTATGACACACGAGGAGTTTTTCCTTTCCAGTCACCTTTCTCACTCACTATGTGTTAATAGACCTCTCTGCATTGAATCATATCTGTTATTAATCTCTGTCTCTCTTCCACAGCATGTCTTTATCCTGTTTTCCTTCGCTCACCCCAACCGGTCGCAGCAGATGGCCCCGCCCCTCCCTGAGCCTGGTTCTGCTGGAGGTTTCTTCCTGTTAAAAGCGAGTTTTTCCTTCCCACTGTCGCCAAAGTGCTTGCTCATAGGGGGTCTATGACTGTTGGGCTTTTCTCTGTATCTACTGTACAATATAAAGCGCCTTGAGGCTACTTTTCTTGTGATTTGGCGCTATATAGATATAATTGAATTGAATTGAATTGGTTCTTTAGTATTTCTAAAGGGTTAAACTGCGTCCTCACATCTGCTTCGTGAATATGAAGGGTTGTAGTGGGAGAAGGTGGTGTGAAATCCTCATAGCTGTGAAGTGAGGAGGTTGTTCCTGTGGGTGAAGTCTTTCATAGCATCTGTTGTGGGGGGAGTGGGGAAGGTGGGGGGATGGGGTTGCTGTTGCTGGGGGTGGCTGTAGCTCAGGAGGTAGAGCAGGTCACCTACTGATCGCAAGGAGGTTCGATCCCAGGCTCCTCCAGTCTGCATGCCAAGTATCCTTGGGCGAGATACTAACGCCAAGTTGCTCTCCGATGCATCCATCGGAGTATGAATGTGTGTGAGTGTAGTGAGAAAGCACTCAGTATAGAGGTATTGCTGGTGAGAATGGGTGTGACTGGGTGAATGTGGCGTGTTGTATAGAGTGCTTTGAGTACTCCGGGAGAGTAGAAAAGTTCTCTATAAGAATCAGTCCATTTACCATTACCATGAGT
Source organism: Pelmatolapia mariae (assembly GCF_036321145.2). Classification (NCBI taxonomy): domain Eukaryota; kingdom Metazoa; phylum Chordata; class Actinopteri; order Cichliformes; family Cichlidae; genus Pelmatolapia; species Pelmatolapia mariae. The sequence goes on from NC_086229.1 coordinate 14,674,007, forward strand.
GACCAAAGTGCCTCTATTGTTGGGGAATTCTCTATTGAGTTGTGAAAGCTGCTTGATGTCTCATCAAACCGGCAGTAAAAGTCGTTGAGGGCGTTGGCCAACAGTGGAGTGGGGCCGTGTGCTTCCTGAAGTGAAAATCTGGCATTTAATCAGCTGTGAGCGAGTCTTTCCCAGTGCCTGCCCCCAGGCCCTGGCTGCAGCTCGGAGCTGGGAGAAGGCGAAACAAGTGAGCCGCATGGAACTATTTCAAAGTGAACGAAGACGCGAAAACAAAGGCGGACTGCATATAGTGCTCAGCTCAGCAAACAGTTATCCTTTGTCCTCCCTGTTGAACCTGATGTGAGGAATCTGACTTTAAGGACACCTGCAAACCCATTAATCTGACTTTGTACTTAAACCATTCTGGTCATGTGATCATGTGGTTTGTACGAACGCTCCTCTTCCTCAGAGGATCCACCTGTGCTTCCTCTCCTCTCTCCTCCACCTGTTACAGTGAGGGAATGTCCTCCATGATGGAGGAGCTGCTGGAAAGTGCTGAGAGTTTCCTCAAGAGTGAGACCTCTGTCACAGTTCAGAGGATCTACGGCAGCAGAGACCTTCATGGACACTAAAAGTCTCAAACACACAACAACAACATCACACTGACTCCACTCTGACATCACTGATCAATAATCAAAGAACACACAGATCAAACTGATTGATCAGCCATCAGAGGAGTCGGATCAATGGAGCTGCTTCTGTTCCTGATGTCCCCTGTTTGATCCTGGACCTGAACTCTCCCTGCAGAGAAGACACAAGACAGTCAGACACACACAAACACACAAATATCATCTGTGACAACTGACAACACAGTCAGACAGGAACTAAGAAACAAACAAGCAAACCTTTGACTATGAGCTGCACTTTTTTGTATCTGCTGGTTTTCCCGTAGACTTTACATCTGTATGTCCCACTGTCTCTCTCTGTGGGACGTTTCAGGGTCAGACTGAGGTCTCCAGTTTTCAGCGGGTTGTTATTCATCTCTGTTCGGTACCTGTAAACCTCGTCCTGCTCTCCAGCCTGGTCTGAAAAAACGTAGACCTTCCTGTCATGAATGTCCCACCACACCACTTTAGCATCTGTAGGCAGGTCTTTTGTGGTTTGAAAGGGCAGCTGGACAGACTCCGCCCCCTCCTTCACCTGCACCTGACAGACTGAGAGGAAAACAAACAACATAATCTGTGAGGGAAATTTTCTTTTGGAGTTTACTCTGTTTTTCTTCCCGCTCATATGAGATTAATAAAGCTTGGACTTTACTGCCTGTCCATGTCTCTGTGTTTTGTTCCATTGTTCACAGCTGATGGTTATGTGGATGCACAGTTCCTCTTCTGCTTATCATGCCTATGGTGTTTCAAAATGTTCAGTTTTGGAGACTCTTACTATTTCTGTTATATCCGTTCTCTCTTCACCAGATTTCAGGCACTTTGACATTACTTGTTACCACAATGCAGATGACATTCAGTTGTACATCTGTTTTTTTGAAGTCCCAAGATTTTTCTTTTTTTTTTTCTTTTTTTTTTTGTCTGACCCATTTGGTTCATCAGCCGTCAGAATTGTTGTCTGAAGACCAACAAGGATACCCAATGGATTTATTTTGCCAAATGGATCATCATGGCATTGGCTTATTTGTCCATTTGATCGACCTTTGTTTTTATTATTTATTTTATCTTATTTTCAGTTGTTACAGACAGGACAGACATGAGTGGGGGATAGGAAAAGGAGAAAAACAGGAACGAAAAGAAAAACAGAAGAGAAGAGGGACAGTGAGAAAGGGAAAAAATATCTCCTGGATCACCTGTTGAGAGAGAAAGAATAGAAAACAAGCAAAAAAAAAAAGAGCAACATACTAAACACAACACCATCGCATTAATCTAGCTAAGTGTAAACAGCATCCGTGCCACCCTCATGGGAAGGGCTGAGGAGATCCCCAGACGAGGGGTCACCCAGTAGCCACGGAGCAGAAGCCAGAGGGGGCTGCACTGGCGTGCCCGCCGGCTCTGCCGGCAGCCAGCTGTGCCAGAATGAACCGAGCCGCAGGTCCAGCGGCCGGAGGCCCGAGGGCCCCCCGCGCCCTGGAAGAGGCCCGACCGAGCAACAGGCACCAGGCCCCACCAAGTAGCCACCGGGAGTGAGCTGGTACATCCTTGAGCGCCCAGCCCCGGACACCAACAACCACCAATGCACCAACCCCTGAGGGCATCAGTCACCGGCAGGGAGTGTGGTGAGGGGAGATAGGCCTCCACACTTTGAAGGGCCTGGGTGTTCCCAGGGAGGTGGAGTCTAAGACCCGACCTGACATATAGACACAGACAAACAGGCACACACAGATACAAACATGCATTCCCACACTCATGCACACATATACAAACACTCAGCACAGTATAGATATAAATGGACATGTACACACAATCACACTCCCCAAACATACTCTATGCCCCGGGTCCAGGTACCCTCGCCCCCAGAGGGGGAAACGGCACCCAGACCCAAGAGATGTTACCCTTTCCCCCGGGTTGGAGGCAAGCAGACTGCCCCAGGCTCCGCAGCAGCAGGGAGGCCAATAGGACAGCCAACACCTCCTCCCAGCCCCCCGCGCCGATGGCTAGCAGAGAACGGAGGTGTGTGAAGACCGCATACGTCCCTCCTCCCGCTCATGTGTAGTGTTGCTGCGTGTTGTTCTAAAGTGCATTTAAAACAGGGGAGGGCATGGTGCTGCTGCCAGAGAGCAGCAGGTGTTAGCACGGCCCCTCCCGAGAACCCTCAATGTCTACATGGATTTAAAATTGAGAGGTGGGCACCAGTGCCAGAGGTAGTAAGTGTAACATATATGTATATATATATATATATATATGTATATATACATATATATATATATATATATGTATATATACATATATATATATATATGTGTATATATACATATATATATATATATGTGTATATATACATATATATATATATGTGTATATACATATATATATATATGTGTATACATATATATATGTGTATACATATATATATGTGTATACATATATATATGTGTATATATATATATATATATATATATATATATATATATATATATATACATATATATATATATATATATACATATATATATTCAACTGGCAGGATGGAACAACCTCCCTGCCAGTTGAAGAGCCCCCCAGTTAGCTCAACATGTTTCTAAAGTTAAAGATGTGGAATTGATGCTTAGACCATTAAAAGCAGGATTGCTGAGAATTTTCTCCAATTTAATAAAGACAAAGCACAAACAGAGTTCAAACTAAGGTAATGCAAATGATATTGTAACTCCCTTTTCCACATTTACTAATTTTTTTAATCAGGAAACTTTTGTTGACTTTTGATGCTTTTAGTTTGGGTAAATCTGGTTCGCTCTTGCTTTTTCACTTAAGAAAGATTTCCAAGTAGAGTTTCTTTGTGTTGTGAGTCCTTGTGTATTTGTTGTTGTACAACCTCCCTGGGATGTCTGCAGATCAGCTTCAGAGTTCACTTTAAGATTGTGCTCTGACAGTTTCTCCTTCAGCTTCATGCTGATCGATTTCCAAACTGTTGCTGATCAGTGAGATCAATCTTTCCTAACTCACCAGGAGGATAAAGTATGGCGATGAATTAGTGTTAAAAGGGTGATATGTCCAAATTATGTACAGCACATGTGAAAAACAAAGTATTATCTGACCTCTAACTTTAAGCTCCACCTGTTTCTTCATCAGGGTGTTTCCCTGTCCGTTGTAGACGGTGCAGGTGTAGGTCTTTCCATCCCAGTCAGTGGGGTATGTCAGGGTCAGACTGAGGTCTCCAGTTGTCAGCGGGTTGTTTTTCATCTGTGTTCGATTTTTGTAAAACTCAAATTGTTCTTCAAGGTTGTCAGGTCTGTTCTGCCATATGTGAACCTTCCTGTGTGAACTGTCCGTCCACTCCACTTTAGCGTCTTCGGGCAGATTAACTGTGGCTTTGCAGGGCAGCTGGACAGACTCTACACCTGAATCCACCACCTCCACCTGGGGGACTGAAAAGACAACAGAGCACTGAGCACAATAAGCATTGCACTGAATAAGTTAAATATTTGTAGTTAAAACATGTTTAACTGATTCCTTTGAAGTTGCCTTTGATGTCCAATCAGCAGCAGAGTTGTTTCCTAAAGAACTCAGTGTTATCTTTGAAAGACAATGCTACTGCACTTATTATCAGAGAGGTGTCCTATGACACAAGATCAACATATCCAGACTAGACTGCTAGCTGGATCAACAAAGGTAAAAAGCTATCTTTTTTATCTTTTATCTATTTAAGCTATCTCATCCAACTTGCTACTGATCAATAAGTTCTATTTGTTTCACTTCACTGAGAACCTTTATTGGTTTGGGGGGTAAAGTATGGAGTTAAATTAGTGTGTAAAAGGCCACAAATGTGCATTATATGAAATACACATGGAATCTAAGTATACACAGATAACAGACCTTTGACAATGAGCTCCACTTCCTTCTTCATCTTCATGCTGCTTTGATTTCCTTCCCGGATGCAAACTGAGCAGGTGTAGGTGTTTGTGTCTTTGTCTGTGGGGTATTTCAGGGTCAGACTGAGGTCTCCAGGTTTTAGCAGCTTCCTCTTCATCGCTGTTCGGTCTCTGTAAACCTGGTCCTGTTCTTCAACCTGGTCAGACACGTAGACCTTCCTGTTGGAAATGGAATTGTCTGTCCACTCCACTTTAGCGTCTTTAGGCACGTGAACTCTGATCTTGCAGGGCAGCTTGACAGACTCCACCCCTGAATCCACCACCACCTTGTAACCTGAGGGGACAACAAAGCACAACATTAACTGTACAGACATCAGCAGCAGCTGTGATGGTCACATGACCTCCCTGTCCCCTCCTTGTCTTCTAGTCTCAGTCAGATTGTGTCTCAGTTTGTTCCTGATGTGTTCCTGACTCGTTCTTTGGTAACTAGTCTGCAGCGTCCTGTAAAGTGCTGCAGACATGTTGGATGAAGAGCAGAAGCACAGACAGACTGAGCCTCAGCCTGGGGCTGATGAAAACTGTGCCTAGAGGACTACTCAGGATTTCTGGGTTTTCATTAGAGGAAGGAAAGAAGACCGTAAACATACACGGCGGATTTAGTGGCATTTTGATCATTTTTATTTCATTAATAACAGTTGCTGGGCACAGACAGTGACACACACACAGAGCTGCACCTCTCCCACTGCCAGCTCAACATAATAACAACAACAACAACATTGTTAACCAAAACTCTGAACTTATAAGCCGGCGAACTGTGATTGCAGATGCAGCGCAGGTGCGTCCATCGCACCTGGAGCAGCATCTCAAACCATGCCCCGCCACACATCCGCGTATCCAGCGGCGCCGGTGATGAGGTGGGTCTGGGGTCACCTGCGTCTCCAATGGCAACCCCGGAGCTGGACGGGGGCCACCCATGCAGCAAGCAGCGGCGCAGCAGGTATGGCCCGAGGATCATGAGTGTGTCTTCAGGCGTCCAACATGCCGGACTACAGCACACACCAGGTGGAGGTGAGGCCGGTCTGCTCAGTCCGCTACGCTACAACGCTACATCTATCACTACAGCCGTCTTCTTCAGTTTTACGACCCGGCTCAAACGCCGCAACATAAAAAAAAAAGATGAATACCAGAGTGTTAGCGAGTTTTATCTTAAACCAGAATACCAGGTTGGCTAAAATGGCTGGTGCGACCAAGGCAAAGACAAGTGAGCTTCCAAGAAGGTGTGGCCAATTAGCACCAGCTGAAAACATTGAGGAGATTAGGGGCTGCAGAGGGATCGTAACATTCAGTTTGTTACCCATCACCAGCTCGTCCGTATGTATCTGGAAGTCCCACAGTACCTTAGCTCGGTCATTCTCCACCACCATTGGGGGCGTCTCCCATTTTGACCTCGGCACTTCCAGGCCGTATTCGGCACAGATGATTCTGTACACTATGCCGGCCACTTGGTTATGGTGTTCCATGTATGCCTTGCCTGCTAGCATCTTGCACTCTGCTGTTTTGTGCACCTAGGGTCTTGCCCGGTGTGACAGACCCCAGCCTCTATGGATCTTGTGCTCAGAGATTGTTCCTGTGCTGCCATGATTAAGGCCTCGTGCTCTCTTTCAGTACAACTTTTTTCAGGCACTGGTAGGATTTCTGGATGTCAGCCACCTCCTGTATCTGCCGGTGGGACATACCATACAGGGGCCTGTCCTTCCATGATGGTTCCTCCTCTTTCTTAGGGTTTCTGCTGCCTGATATTAACTTGCGGTTGATTGGGGCCATCTTCCTGATGTAATCGTGGATGTTCGTTGTCTCATCCTGGACCGTGGTGGTAATACTCACCAGTCCCCAGCCTCCTTCCTTCGGCTTACATACAGCCTCAGGGTGCTTCACTTGGGGGGGGGGGGGGACCCTCCATCCATTGTAAGGAGCTACCTTGTCTTGATGTCAGTGGCTTCTATCTCCTCCTTTGGCCAACTTATTATCCCAGCAGTGTCTTATTCTTACTGTTCAGCTGACTCCTCAGGATTTCCCTGCAGGTACTTGGTGGTTGCAGCTTTTCTAGCAGCCTCTTCATGGTTCCCATTCGCCTGCGGGATCCCCAGGTACTTGTAACTGTCTTCTATGTCTGCAATGTTGCCTTCTGGTAGTTCGATCCCCTCAGTTCTTTTTTTTTTTTTTTTTTTTTTTTTTTGTCTGTCCCATTTGGTTCTTTAGCCGTCAGAATTGTTGTCTGAAGACCAACAAGGATACCAAATGGATTTATTTTGCCAAATGGATCATCATGGCATTGCTGCATTGGTCCATTTGATCAACTTTTGTTGTTATTATTTATTTTATTTTCAGTTGTTACAGATGGGACAGACATGACTGGGAGATAGGAAAGGGAGAAAGAAAGAGAGGAAAGAAAAGAAAAACAGAAGGGAAAAGGGACAGTGAGAAAGGGCACTTACAAAGACAAGAAAAAAAAATCTCCTGATCACCTGTTGAGAGAAAAAGAAGAGAAAACAAGCAAAAAAAACAAAGCAACATACTAAACACAACACCATCACGTTAATCTAGCTAAGTGTAAACAGCAATAAATACTAAATATTGAATGTTGTTGTGCAGCACAGACAGTGCACAAGGTGCTTTGAAGTAGCAGCTAAGAAAGGTGTAGTTTATGTCTACGAGCAGTGAACACCCGTGTGCACACCTGTGTGGATCAGCGCGCTTGTATACAGAAGGTTTCCCCATGTAACGGTGTGCTAGAGGGTGTGGAGGGCCATAGCCCCGTCCCCCAGGGCATGAAGCAGACATGGAGGAGATCCAGGCTCCAGACATCCAGAAATCCCCTCAGTTCTGACTACCTTCACTCCCTTTGTCCTCACCCGACAACATTTCTCCAGTCCGAACGACATTACGATGTCATTGCTGTATATCCTGGTGGTGTGGATCAGTGAATCGATGTCTCGTTCACTCTTGGCATGCAGCTTGATGTAATCCATGTACAGAAGGGTGACTGACAACTGCTCTGTTCCGTAGTCGGTATCCATAGCCAGTTTTGTCAGTGATCTTGTTGAGGGGGTTCAGGCCTATGCAGAACAGCAGTAGGGACAGAGCATCTCCTTGGTAGATCCCGCACTTGATGGTGACTGGTGCTATGAGCTTGAAGTTGGCCTCTAGTATTGTACACCACATCCATTGAGTTGCTGATGAAGGCTCTGAGGGTCCTGTTGATCTTGTATAGTTCTTGCCATTCCAAGATTCGGGTGTTGGGCATTGAGTCATAAGCCTTCTTGTAACCAATCCAGGCAGTGCACAGGTCTTGCAGTCTCGGCTGACTGCTCAGTCTACCAGTAGCTGGTCTTTTGCATCTCTGGTATTCTTGCCCATCCCTTTCTGTGTCCCATTCATGTATTCAACCATGTTCCCTGTCATCTTAGCCACTATGATGCCTGACAGGAGCTCCCATGAGGTACTGAGGCAGGTTATTGGCCACTAGTTGGATGTGACCAGTCCCTTCTGGGGGTCTTTGAGGATCAGGACTGTCCAGCCTTCGGTTAACCATTCTCAGTGTCTCTCATTGACTAGAAGTTGGTTCATTTGTGCTGCCAGATGCTCATGGAGTGCAGTCAGGTTCTTCAGGCAGTAGGCTTGAACCATGTCAGGGCCTGGTGCTGTCCAACTCTCCATACTGGAGAACCGTTCTTGGATGTCTGCAGCTGTGATGGTTACTGGACCCTGTTCAGGGAGGTTGCTGTGGTCTGCTTGCATCGTTCTCCCATATGCTCTTCCAGAGTTGCTCCTTGGTGGTGCTCAGTGGTGAGTGGGGGGGTGGCTTACTGGGCTTAAGCCCGGGTTGTTTTTTTCAGAAGCCCAGGGTCTTTTGGAGTGTAATTGTTTCATAGTTAGATGCCTGGCTGACAACTGTATAAAACAAAAAAACTACACACAATATTCGAAGCACATAGTGCACACTGTGGGAATTTACGACGTAAATCCCCCCTAATATTGGTATGATCCAAGCTCAGCGACTGAGCTAGGGAGCAGGGCAGCTGCTGCCTGTTGGTGAAACAGAGCCAGGCGCAGACAGAGGAGAATTGAAGTTTTACCAGGTACCAAAGCAAATCATTCGTACTGTACAAATAATGTAAATATGACGGTTTATCACGAAAGATTGATATCAAACTGATCACTTGACCCATATTACGTTACTTGCTCTTCGAGTGAATCAACAAATGACAAAATGAAAAGCCGAACAACAACAATGCTGTTTCTTTAGAGAGTCTTAGCTTACATGTGTTTATTTCATATTTTCAGTTGTTACCCTCCACGGCTAAATAAATCTGTTTCAGTAATGCACTGATATACAAGAATGGACATAAGGGGCTTATTTCAAAGAAAAAACTCAAGTAGATGTTATTTTATAATTATGCTTAGTATGTTTTTCAGTATATTTCTATGCAAAACAAGAGGAATTTCAATACACAGCAGTTTATTCACAATTTAAACCAGATATTTACATACACTTTATGAAAAAAACACAAGAACATTTTTTACTGTACAACATCAATTTAGAGTAAACTTGTTTTGGATAAATACATATTGAAATATCTTTTGAATTAGTTAAATGACAGAATACAGAGAGACAGAGCTGTCTATTTTTATCACTTTCATTAAATGTAGGAGTACATACACACTAAGTTTATTGTTAATTAATAACAAAACTCCAGAAGATTCTATTCTGAGCTGAAGAAGCTTCTGATAGGTTAGTAGAGTCCATGTGAGTAAATTGGTGGCACACCTGGGGATGCATATAAGGCAAAACACAGAGCCTGTTTCTGTGACATGGGAAAATCAAGAGATGTCAACCAAAACACCAGGAAAAGATTGTGGAGCTCCATAAGTGTGGCTCAATTTTAATACAATTTGGTGCCATTTGCAATTAAGAAATACAGATAGTTTCTCTCTTTACTCTTAAAGTTAACAAATGTTTTTATATTGTAAAAAAATAAACATTTAGTTTGATTTGATGTTACAATTAAAAAAGTGTTTGTGTTTTTATCTGAAGAGTGTGTAAATATCTGGTTTCAACTGTATATTTGATGATTGTCAGCACAAAGTTGATGAGAGAGGAGCAGAACAGAGATGAACAAGAGCAGGTGAGTGAGACATGTTAGTCAAATGGTTGTTTTACCAAAAGTATCACCGTATCATAGGTACTTATGTATCTCGTACCTAGTGTTTCTTTTTAGGTTTGTTATTTTTCAAGTTATATATTTTTTAAGTTATGCAGACTTATTTGCACAACAAGGCTAAATAATTATATAAACTTTTCTGAATCTAAATAGTGGACTTTGGTAGAATTAAAAAAAATAAGTGTAGTGCAGGTCTGTGATGATTTTCAGTGCTACTATCATCTAGTTCTGATTCTGGTTCTGTCTTGGTTAAATTCTAAGTAGTCCTGATTTTGAACTGTTGTAGTCCTGTTTTAATTCCGGATCAGTTCTGGGTCTGGTTGAATTGGGGTTTAGTCCTCGTGTCTTGATACAGCCCTGACTTTGTTCTGCCTTGCTGCTTAATTAAAGAACTAGTTTAAGATGTCCTGCAGATGTGATATATATTTGTCCCTATATGAAGTCATTCTTTTTTGAATAGCTGGCCAAGTCTGTGAGTCTTTGCTTGGCAATTTCAGATATCAGGTATGGACAGCTTGCTTAGACTTCTTTGTCGCACCTTTCTGCAGCTCTGATAGTTAGCTAGCCTCCTTCCCTGCTACCTTATGAGTAATTTCTTATCTAATGGTTAAAATTTTATTTGTGAAGAAGTTCATAAAGACATTAGTAGTTAACGTTAAAGGAATAGATGGCTTAACAGTGCTCTGACTTTTTGTCTGCCTGCCTATAGTACTGAAGAGAAACCTAAGGTTGTTCTTATTTTTTTCAGTCAATGATGAATCCTAAGAAGTATTTAGTATTTACAGAGGTTGCAGAGTGGGGAAAAGCAGATAGAGACATGAACAGGTTGGTGGTGTACCTGGGGCTTCTGTTTAAGACTTTCCTTCCTCGTCACCGTCACCCAGCCATCCTGTTTCCCTGGCTCATCAGGACAGTCTGCTGGGAGCAGTTAGCAGGGCCTGCACTACCTTCATCTACACGCGCTACAGGGGCCAGGCTAGCAACAGGTTTTCAAGGGTGTGAAACTGAGTCTCCAATTCAGCCTTCAGAGTTGCAGCTAGGCTACATTCATTACAAGCATCATTATCGCTAAAGGCAACAAGGCAGAGGATTAACTAAACATCTGAGCAGGAAATTGCAGCGGGGTGAAGAGGTGAAGAGGCCATAGTGCTAATGAGTCGGTTACAAGCTGAGCTAAGCTAGAAACAAAGACCCAGCGAGGGAATACTGTGAATATAATTCGTGAGTGAATCAACTGAGAGTGCTTTGGATTAAGTACGTGAAGATTACACTATGAAATAAGAAGTTATCTATAAGTTTTTATTAAACTGTTACACCGGTGGCTCTATCTGTACACATGCAGCCTCTGTGTCAGATCAATGCAGTGAAGCTCACACACTGTTTAGTAAAGTCATGTTGTGGAGCTGTTTCACTGATCAATGACTGAGTCTGAAGGAGGTTTTCTGGAACAAACCTGGAAGTTTCTCTTCAGCTCTCTGTATCAGCTGTTTGTAACTCTCAACTCTTTCAGCTTCTGGAACAAGTTTGTGTGAGCCGCAGTCAAGGAGCCACCAGAGGACACCTGCTAACCAACGGCATTATGGGTAGTGTAGTAGGAGACACTCACCTGACATGTAATACTGCCGGAAATGATATGAAAGACCTCCAGAAACCACAATAGGAACGAGGAGAACTAGGAGAGCTGTAGCCCAGGATGGAAATGGTTCTGTGATGAAAAGAAACAAAAAGTTTTCTGATCTGTGTCGACAACATTGACCTCTGACCTGTAAGTACAGCACTGACCTTTGACCTGCAACACTACTTTCTGTCTCAGGATATCTTTGTCCCTGTAGATGGTGCAGATGTATCCTCCTGTGTCTCTCACTGTGGGGTGTTTCAGGGTCAGACTGAGGTCTCCAGTTCTCAGCAGGTCTTCATTCATCTTCGTTCGGTCTCTGTAAAGGTCGTCCTGAGTCATGAGGTCATCATTTCTGTTAGAATACTCATGGACTGTGATGAGTCCAAGGTCAGAGCGAGTCCACTCCACTGTGGTGCCCTCAGGCAGGTCAGATTTTGTTTTGCAGGGCAGGATGACAGAGTCTGACCCTTCCTCCACCTTCACCTCCACCTGCTGGTCTGAGAGGACAAGAAACCACAAGATCAACTGTATAAGATGCTGCAGTCATTCTGATGGTAACTGGACCCGAATGACTACATCTACATCCATGACCTCTGACTCTGGTAACCAGTGATCATATACAATAATAATAATTTTCTCTCCTTTTATTTTTAATGCAAATTGAATGGATTATTTTATAAAAGGGTGCTACAATTACAAACTACTGAAATATTATAATGAATGTTTTCATGATCAGATCCTTAAAATCTCTGATTAGCATAAAACATTGATTCTGACACACTTTAAAAAGATCTCCCAATGTTTAAAACATCAGTGAGTGATAAATAGATTACGTAAATATATTCATATATGTTACGTCCCCACATAAAAAGCTAGGCGATGAGGGTGGGGGGCAGTAACAGTTGGATCCGGGTGGAATGAAAAGAACGCCAGGCAGATGGTATTTAACACAAAATTAGTCTTTATTATAATCAATTAACTCAATAATCATATAAAAGGTAACAACGGAAAGAGACAGCACTGCTGCTTTAGTTATAACTCAAACAGGTCAACCCAAAGAGAAAGGTGACCACTTCAACAAAGAAGACAACTATAAGGCTTCAACAGAAAAAGACAGCAACGCTGCTATTAGCACAAACTAGGCAGGCCAAACAAAGTAATGGAGGCTACCGACACCCAAGCAAAAACACTGCCCAGATGAGCTACTCACGGTAAGCTACGCACAGTAGGGCTAGTCACACGCACACAGCAGGCCTTTCCCACACCTAGGCTGGAAACACACACTATCCACCACAGATGAAAATCCACCAGAAGCCTCTCCCACCTCCACACTGCTCTCCTCCAGCTTATATCACCTCTCAGGGTAATTGGTGGTAACGAGGGCAGATGAGCAGCAGGTGTGTCCTAACGGAGAAGGAAGGGGCGGAGAGAGACAAGGGGAGGGGCAAGAAAGAAGGAGGAGAAGAGGGAGAAGACAACACCACACCCACACACTCCCACAGCCTCACAGGATGTAACATTCCCCCCACCTTATGTTCACACTATACAAAACACAGAATAAACTCATCACTATGCACTGCGTGAGAGTGCATCAGCCACCAGGTTTTCACTCCCTTTCTTGTGTTGGATAACCAGGTCATAATCTTGCACCAGCAAAGCCCAGCGCATTAGCCGCTGGTTGTGGTTGTACATACGTTGGAGGAAAGTAAGGGGATTGTGATCTGTATACACCGTTACTGGAAAGGAGCTAGAGCCCACATACACAGTGAAGTGCTGCAAGGCCATCAGCAGCGCTAGAGCTTCTTTCTCTATGGTGGAATAGTTTAGCTGATGGCGCTTGAACTTTGCAGAATAGTAGCAGACTGGGTGACACACACCCTCTGTGTCGTCTTGCAACAGCGCCGCACCAGCTCCGGTGGCACTGGCGTCAACTTCCAGTTTGAAAGGCTGAGAGAAGTTAGGGGCGGCCAGAACTGGGGCGCTGCAAAGGAGGGATTTTGCAGACTCAAATGCATGCTGGCACTCTCCTGACCAACCAAAAGGGATTTTGGGGCTACATAGCTTTGTCAAAGGGGCCACAACTACCGCAAAGTTCTTGCAAAAACAGCGATAGTATCCAGTCATGCCCAGGAACCGCTTTAACTCCCGCCTAGTGGCTGGGGCCGGGTAGCTGAGGATAGCCTCGACTTTTGCCTCCACCGGGCGAACCCGCCCGAAACCCACCTGCTTTCCCAGATACGTGACTGTCGCTTTGGCAAACTCGCACTTAGCGAGATTTAGAGTTAGCGTGGCTTCGGCCAATCGCTGAAACACTGATTGCAGGATGGCCACATGCTCTTCCCACGTGTCCGTGTATATCACTACATCATCCAAGTACACATTACACCGAGGCACATCCCCCAACACCAGCTGCATTAAACGCTGAAAGGTGGCCGGAGCATTTTTCATGCCAAACGCCATCACGGTGTACTGCATGAAATGGTCGGGTGTGACAAATGCAGAAATGTCAGAGGCTCTGGGGGTCAGAGGCACCTGCCAATACCCTTTAAGAAGGTCCAGTTTGGAGATGTATTTGGCAGGACCTATATTGTCAATGCAATCCTCCATACGAGGAAGTGGGAAAGAATCAGAGACGGTCACTGCATTTACCTTCCGGTAGTCGGTGCAGAAACGTGGGGTGCCATCAGACTTAGGCGCAAGCAAACACGGGGAGCTCCAAGGGCTGTGGCTCGGTTGTGCCAAACCGTTCTCTACTAAATAACTGACTTCCTTCTTCATCACCTCACGCTTTCCCATGGGGCAGCGGTACGCATGCTGTTTGATTGGGGTTGCGTTACCAACATTGATGTCATGTTCACAAACACTAGTACGCGAGGGCACATCACCAAAGAGAGAAGGGTAGGAGTACAGTAGGCTAAGCACATCTTTGCACTGTGAAGGGGACAGATGAGACAAGTGGGCCGTTACCTCGGCTAAGTAAGCCGAATTTGCCAACCGCCCACACTGTTGTCCCTCGGAAAGCATATGCAGATCATCGTCGGCACTTGACTCTACGCTCAGCACGGCAGCAGAGACAGCACTAGGGGTTGCTGCGCTGGCAACGGTCTCATGAGTTTCCCTATCATGGTAGGGTTTCAACATGTTAATGTGACACAGGCGGGTTTTCCTCCTGCGTTCTGGGGTACTGAGGACATAATCTGTCTCGGACACCTTCCTCACTACAACATACGGTCCCGCAAAACGGGCCGAAAGAGCAGAACCAGGCACCGGTAGCAACACTAGGACTTTGTCTCCAGCCTGAAAACGTCTTTTTACAGCTTTTCTGTCATACCATTTCTTCATGCTTGCCTGGGATGTATGGAACGCCAGGACTGCCATAATGAATTACTTAAATACGCCATTAAATAATTAATTAAATGTGGCAATAATTAATTAAAATTGGAATTAATTAATTAATTAAATAGTTATGACACATGTAATTAATTAATTATTGACACATTTAATTAATTATTTATGTATTTCACATTTTAATTAATTATTGACACATTTAATTAATTAATTATTGACACATTTAATTAATTATTTATGTATTTCACATTTTAATTAATTATTGACACATTTAATTAATTAATTATTGACACATTTAATTAATTATTTGTGTATTTCACATTTTAATTAATTATTGACACATTTAATTAATTATTTAATGATATATTTATTTATTTCATTTTGGCAGTCCTGGCGCCTGGCTCTCACCATGAATTAATTTTATCTGTCAGCCTCACCCATCAAACTCAGGGGGCGGGGTTAACGCTGATCGAGTCAAAACCATTGCTTTGGCCTGGTGGCCATTGTTTTTAGCACACAACCATTGGAAACTAACAGAACTGAACTTTGAAAAACCCTGTTTGTGTGTCACCAAATACTGTTGTAATATTTTTTTAGCCGAGAATGTAGTGGTTTAATCTTCATATGTGTGGTCGGTTTGTCAAGTTACAGCCTCTTTGCAAAAGTGCTTTGATGATTTCGGAGATGTCTGCCCAGTCTAATGTCAAAGCGTGGGATAGACCCGCTCGCCTCGCAAGCAATCGAGCTGTTGTTACCGCCGACAAAGCGCAGGCCCCGGTACACAGCTGTAATAATCCCCGCTGACACGGACTTCTTTTACTGAGGTTATATTTATCGGGGTGTTATTTCCTGATGTTCTTATGTGTCCTACGTGTTTCAGTCGCCAATTCTGAATTATAACTAACATTAAAAACATGTTTAAGGAGGAGAGAGAGCAAATAAACTCGATTAACAGCTGATCTTTGGGTTTCTGTTCAGTAATCTGCGTGACCTGCGTATAATCGCAGAAGAGAGATGACGTTGGTGTTTCCGTCATGTAGTAGCTGCTGGCTTTAACTGTACAAAGGTTGTTCGACACTATGAAACACATACAGACTTCATGATGTTCGGCTAATATTTTTATTGTGAATATTAATCATGCATCTCTCCACGATATCTTCAGCTCTCTGAGTTAACCCAGAGTTTCCCAGCTGACTATCTGTCATCTACGAATATGTCACGGGTCATATCAATATGATTTTACAGAAAAGCATCCTTATTACTGCCAACTATTCCAGAGACGTGGAAATCTACAGCACAAAGAACACAAAAATATAGCAGTCTAACGCAACACTGTAACAGGGACGAACCGTCAGTTTGTCGCAGATCAATGTGGAAAGAAAGTGATTGGTTGAACAGGTGTTCCAGGTGAATCCACGCAAGAAACGAGCAAACCTGTTCCGACAGTTTGAGTTTGTATTCCCTCAGCTGCAGACTCGCTGCTGTTTAAATGTTTGAGAGGAAGATTATATATAAAGCAAACGTCAAACAGACTCAGTCTGCATTCACATTTGATATGAGGCCAGCACGTAAAGTGGCTGTGTCCTGTTTTAAGATCATACATGTAAAATTGTTGTCCAGCCGCTCCGAGTTAATTGAAATTATCTTGGATAAATTATAGTTAAGGAGTATCACAGATAACACCCACGTGAGCTGTGTGACTGTTCACCATGAACTGAAATCGGTAGGCTATTACTGAAATACACGTGCTATTTCATATAAATAGGGAGGTCCTACTAACATGTTTAGTTTTAAAGGACACCTCCCTGCCTTTAGTCTCATTCATGAGCAGTATTAGTTTTCTTCTAACATCCAGAAGTCTGCACGATGTGTTTCATAGTTTGTAACGAACCTTTGACAGTGAAACATAACATGACCGAAAAAGCAAAAAAATAAATAAATGAATAAAAAGAGAGAGAGAGAGAAAAAAATCACACAAATTATATGTTAACCTCATTTATTTTTAATTAAGTAAACTCTAAAAATTCTAACAGATAGCTGGTGCTTAGAATACAGTTGAATAACTATTAAAAAACAGATGATATAATATTTCTGTCCAGGTTGCAGTCCTTATGATGAACATGCTGTTGCAAACTCTGCTCCTCTCGGTGGAAATGCGCCTTCTCTTTCCTCTTTGTATAAAAACATTTTAAAAGTGAGTTTAATCTCAAAATTCACTGTTAAATCCGAAACACACCAAATAAAGAAAAGCGAATAGTTCAGTCTAACACATGTGCCAGTGAACCATTAAACGTCTGTAAAACTATGCAGTTATGAAACGTAACTTTAGCCTCAGCCAAACCGATTCTCTCAGTTGTAAATAAAACAGCGAAGTAAACGTGACCCGACAGACAAAACCTGAGTGAATTAAGTCCAGCGTTTAACCACTGAGAGCTAAAGCTCAGGTGAGGTTTCAAAGCTGTGTGCGGTGATTGGACATCAGCTGCTGATAAAGCGGCTTCGCCTATAAAGTGCTCTGTAAGGAAACAGCAACTCTGCGCTCGGGAGAAATACTATATTTACTTATCTTATGCAGAAAAATGCGCTGACATTGCGTTATATCAAGCACCGGCTGCCCAGTTAAACTGTGACGATCACCAGGTAACGTGGGCGTGTTTCTTGAATTAGCAGCAGGTGTTAAACAGCTGACAGGTGAGGAGGAGGATGCATGCAGGTAAACTGACGGTCTGTTGAGCTGATCGCTGGTGTCGTGAGAAAAATGTCAGCTCGTTCTTTATGTTACAGAAGCACAGACACACAAGACCAGGCGGAAAGAGACGATCGTTCGGTGAAAATGAGAATCTGCGAATGCAACATGTGGAACACGGAAAGTGGAATATGTAAACAAACCGGTTGACGTAACCCCCTCGGTGCCCTCTGCATGCTGACTGTTAGCAGAGCTACTGAAATCTCTGAAAACATCTGAGCACTTTTGCAAACATGTTCTATGCTGACAACCTGACCAGACATGTGAAGATTATGGCGCGACATTCGCGGCTAAAACACTGTTAAAAGTGTAGTTGGTGACAGAAAAACGGGGTATTTTAAAACTACACCACCACCATTGCTGCCTGTGATTTGAAATGCATTCTGGGACACCTGGCTGCCTCAAGTCTACAGAAGCAATCGATTATCTAGGATCGACCTGTTTTGACTTACTTTGCACGGCAACCAATCAAATGTTAGAGAAGCTGCATGGGCAGCGTTAACCCCGCCCCCTGAGTTTGATGGGTGAGGCTGACAGATAAAATTAATTCATGATGAGAGCCAGGCGCCAGGACTGCCAAAATGAAATAAATAAATATATCATTAAATAATTAATTAAATGTGTCAATAATTAATTAAAATGTGAAATACATAAATAATTAATTAAATGTGTCAATAATTAATTAATTACATGTGTCATAACTATTTATTTAATTAATTAATTCCAATTTTAATTAATTATTGCCACATTTAATTAATTATTTAATGGTGTATTTAAGTAATTCATTATGGCAGTCCTGGCGTTCCATAGGGATGCACACAGGGCCTCTTTTGCTAATGAGGTAGCTTGTTGCCATCGATCCCTACACGTCTTCACAAAGTCTACCACGTTAGTTTTTGGAACACCCCCACTAAGGAACTTCTCTTTCAACACCTTTAGTGGGCCCCGCACATCGTGGCCAAACACAAGGGTAGCCGGGCTGAACCCTAAGGACTCCTGCTTGGCATCGCGTATCGCAAACAGCACAAAGGGGACACCCTCATCCCAACTTCTGCCCGTGTCGTGGCAGTACTTTTTCAGCATCGCCTTAAGCGTCTGGTGCCAACGCTCAAGTGCACCTTGCGACTCTGGGTGGTAAGCACTGGCCACAGAATGAGAAATGCCAAGGGAAGCTAAAGTCTGTTTAAATGCTCGGGATAAGAAATTAGTTCCCTGGTCCGTTTGCACTGTTTTTGGGAGACCAAAGGTGGTAAAAAACTTGATTAGCGCCTTAGTAACGTTTGCAGTGGTGATCCTCCGCAGAGGAATTGCTTCGGGGAACCGCGTGGACAAGCACATTATGGTCAATAAAAACTGATTACCTGCCCGTGTTCTTGGCAACGGACCGACACAATCGACCAAAACGTGCTCAAATGGCTCACCAACAGCAGGTATTGGACATAGTGGGGCGGGGGGCACAGTTTGGTTTGGTTTGCCCACCAGTTGACACGTGTGACAAGTATTACAATACTTTGCAACATCTGTCTTCATTGCCGGCCAGAAGAAGTGCTGCAGAATACGGTCATATGTTTTAGTTATCCCCAAATGTCCTGACCATGAATGGTCATGGGCTAATTGTAGCACATGCTGACGCAAACTAGCCGGGACCACTATCTGTTGGACTATACTCCAGTCCTCCCCTGGCTTTGAGGTCCACCTGCGCATTAACAATCCATCACAAACAACAAATGTCTGCTTCCTGTCTCCTGTCGGACCATCACTCTCATCTACGGCGGCAAAACATTTGGCTAACGACGGGTCCTTTTTCTGAGCGATCATAAGGGCCTCCCGCGTGAGGAGAGGAGGGGCTGCAGGTTCAGGAGCAGGCTCAGCCACCTCTTGAGCCAGTTCCTTGGCATCAGGACCCACCTCCTCCTCGGAGGGCATCACATCCTTTTCCAAAATAGAGCCGACCACTGACTCTGACAAGTCAACCACTTCTTCCTGCCGACGGGCGTGTGACCGGGTAAGAACACCTACAGGAAATACATCCGGGTGCTGCCGGCTTAAAGCATCTGACAAAGGACTTGGGCCAGGGGTCTTTGTGACCTCTGGGGTAGGATAAACCTTCCCGCCTGCAATGTCATTGCCCATTATGAAATCCACGCCATCAATCGGGAAGCAAGGACACACAGCCACAGGAAAAACACCACTTACTAGGTCACTCTGCACCCAAATTCGATGGAGGGGGGCGGGCACATAAGTCATTCCAACGCCCCTAACAATAACATCAGTGCCGCTGGCAGTCTTTTCATCAAAGGGCAGTGCACTGGCCAGTATGAGGGACTGTGAACCACCCGTGTCACGTAAAATGGTCACAGTCCGCTCTTCTTTAGGCTCACCAGAGAGCGACACTGCTCCTTTAAAAATGAAGGGTTTAAAGCATTCATCAGGAGTCTCAGTGCTAAGGGGTCTGTTAACAGGGGAAGCGATTTTAATCAGCCCCATCCCTTTTGACTTATGTGGTGTTGAGGCTGGTTGCTTTCGCCTGTAGGCCTCGCAGTCCGCTATTAAATGGCCAGATTTAAAACAGTAAAAACACTTCCGGTCTGACCTGGGACGTGGCACAGGCACCTCCCCCCTTGTGCCATGCTCACCACTAGCACCGCTAGCCTTCGCTAGTGTGTCGCGTCGCTCTTGCTTAATGACACTGGCTTTATGGACGAGTGCGAACTCGTCAGCCAGTGTCGCGGCCTGCTGCAACGTGGAGACTTTCTGTTCGTTCAGATATACTGCCATCCGCTCGGAGATGCAGTTTTTAAATTCCTCAATGAGAATTAACTCCCGTACTGAAACTAGATCTGCAGCTTTACAGGCCATACACCACCGGTCAAAAAGGACACTTTTTTCCCTTGCGAAATCCAGGAAGGATTGACCCTGCACCTTTTTCAACCCCCGAAATCGCTGCCTATAAGCCTCGGGGACTAGTTCGTAGGCTAACAGGATAGCACTTTTTAGTTTGTCGTAATCCAAACTGCACTCAGTGGACAATGAGGAACAAACCTCCTGTGCCTTGCCCACCAGCTTGCACTGCAGCAGGATGGCCCACGCATCCCGTGGCCAACGCAAGGCTGTTGCTATCCGCTCAAATGACTCAAAGTAAACCTCCACCTCAGTGTCACGAAACACAGGGACCAGACGACTATTCCTGCCTACATCAAACTGCACCTCTGTCTGTGACAGAAAGGCCGCCACAGGAGGGGAGGAGGCCTGCTGGAGTTCCAGCTGTCGCATCTTGACCTTAGTCTCCGCCTCCACCTCCACCTTCTTTAGCTCGACCTCCCTGGCCCTAGCCAGTTCCGCGTCCAAACGCCTAAGCTCTATTTCCCTTTTCAGCTGGAACTCTCTCTCGAGCTGCTCCTTTTCCAGCTGGAGACGAGCCAGACGGACTTTGAGCCTAGCATCCTGCTTAGAACCCTCCGATGACTGGGTGGAAAGCGGATCAAAACGGGGCAGCGTCATTGGCCCGCCCTCGGGCAGCCCCTGGCCCACAGGTGTAGACACTGATGGTTCTACGACCTGGCTTGGAACATGAGGCGCTGCACTTGGTCCAGCCGGACCGGGTGTGCTCGGGGGTTGCATTACAACCACCCCCTTCTCCAACAACCCGGACACCAGAGCGGCCTTCAGCTCCGCTTTGCGTAGACCAGTGGAGACACTGATCCCGTAATGTGTTGCCACCTCCTGCAGATCCCTCTTCCTACAAACATCCAGCACAGCGAGCGACGGCTGTGCCGTAAACCCAGCAATATCAAAAGTGGCCATGAAACTCAAAACGGCCCGCAAAACACACAAGTTAACCACCCAAGGGCCACACAACACCTTTACTATGCATGCAAACAAAAGAACAGGCAAAACAAAATGTGTTGTGTCAAGTCAACCATTAACTAAAATACTACCAACCCTCTCCCCAGTCCTGCCTACTCAGAATCTAGCCTCACCTAGCTTCTGGAGCGTACCAGGCTCGAGGCCACTTTAAAGGCAAATCATCAAGTGCCGAAGGCACCGAAAAGCCTACCCCCAACAGAGAATTAATCCCCACCCGGGTTTGCTCCGAAAATAACAAAGGCAAAACAAAAAATGAGTGTCCGAAGGAAGAGCAACCGCTCAGCTAGACACTCCCCTGTTCTAGCCAGGGAGAGCAGCAGCTAGTCAAATGACCCTCACACAACACACAAACACCTGTTCACAATCGTAGTTAACTCAACTCCTTTCATTCCGATCCCGGACGAGCCCCCACTTTGTTACGTCCCCACATAAAAAGCTAGGCGATGAGGGTGGGGGGCAGTAACAGTTGGATCCGGGTGGAATGAAAAGAACGCCAGGCAGATGGTATTTAACACAAAATTAGTCTTTATTATAATCAATTAACTCAATAATCATATAAAAGGTAACAACGGAAAGAGACAGCACTGCTGCTTTAGTTATAACTCAAACAGGTCAACCCAAAGAGAAAGGTGACCACTTCAACAAAGAAGACAACTATAAGGCTTCAACAGAAAAAGACAGCAACGCTGCTATTAGCACAAACTAGGCAGGCCAAACAAAGTAATGGAGGCTACCGACACCCAAGCAAAAACACTGCCCAGATGAGCTACTCACGGTAAGCTACGCACAGTAGGGCTAGTCACACGCACACAGCAGGCCTTTCCCACACCTAGGCTGGAAACACACACTATCCACCACAGATGAAAATCCACCAGAAGCCTCTCCCACCTCCACACTGCTCTCCTCCAGCTTATATCACCTCTCAGGGTAATTGGTGGTAACGAGGGCAGATGAGCAGCAGGTGTGTCCTAACGGAGAAGGAAGGGGCGGAGAGAGACAAGGGGAGGGGCAAGAAAGAAGGAGGAGAAGAGGGAGAAGACAACACCACACCCACACACTCCCACAGCCTCACAGGATGTAACAATATAAGTGTGGCTGAGCCCACATCTCTGCACAGCAGCTGAAGGACCATAAAGAAAGGGACCTCATGTACTCCAAAGGTTGTAACAGTAGGAGCTGCTTTGCTGTTCATGTTTTGTTGTTTCCACTGAGGTTAGGTCTAAAAAGCTGCTGACTTCATAAAGCCTTTCACAACAATTTAAGATTTTTTTTTTTTTTTTGATCTCTGACCTTTGTCTGTAGTACTGACTTTGTCTTTGGGCAGGGGTGTCCAACTCCAGGCCTCGGGGGCCGGTGTCCTGCAGGTTTTAGATGTTTCCTTGATCCAACACAGCTGATTTAAATAGCTAAATTAGCTCCTCACCGTGTCTTGAAGTTCTCCTGGTAATGAACTCATCATTTGATTCAGAGGTGTTGACCCAGGCTGATATCTAAAACCTGCAGGACATGGGCCCTTGAGGTCTGGAGTTGGACACCCCTGTCTTTGAGTTTGTTGCTGACCTTTGACCTGCAGCTGGATGTCTCTGAGTTTTCGATCTTTTCCTCCAGCACTGATGGAGCAGGTGTAGTTGCCGCTGTCAGTCTTTGTGGGTTTCCTCAGAGTGAGGCTGAAGTCTTTAATGATGAAAGCGTAACGATTCATTGATGTGCGCCTGCTGTAACGCTGGTTTTGTCCTCTAACATCGTCTCCTCCTTCTCGTCGTAGGTGGACAGATTTGGGATCCAGGTCGCTGCGAGTCCACATCACTGTGGAGCTGTCAGGTATAAAACCTGAGTACAGACAGGGCAGCTGGACAGACCTTTCCCCCTCATTCACCTCCACCACCACAGCCAGAGCATGCTGGGAAACTGAGGACACACAAAGAGAAACTCAAGTCAGATACATGTTGCGGGTTTGACCCAGTGTTGAAATGATATAACACAAGTAGCATAAACATAAAAATAGCAAACACACAAAGAAACCATTAATCAAATTAAAGTCAATGAAATAAGCTTTTAAATTTTTTTTTTTTTTTCCTTCTTTCACCCCAACCGGTCGCAGCAGATGGCCCCGCCCCTCCCTCAGCCTGGTTCTGCCGGAGGTTTCTTCCTGTTAAAAGGGAGTTTTTCCTTCCCACTGTCGCCAAAGTGCTTGCTCATAGGGAGTCATATGATATGATTGTTGGGTTTTTCTCTGTATTTATTATTGTACTATCTACTGTACAATATAAAGCGCCTTGAGGCGACTTTTGTTGTTATTTGGTGCTATATAAATAAAATTGAATTGAATTGAATTGAATAAATTTGAAATGGGTGGACAGGCTGCACTCTCCCATAGACCTGTCACAGCACTGAGAGCCTAGAACAGCATCATTGAAGACTTTGTGTCTCTCCCGGAGTTATGAATCAATACTCAAAAACTAGTCCCTTACTTCCCGAGTGGGGCAAAACTAGCATAAGCCAGAGAATAAGCAGCAGTGGAAATGTCTGTAGAGGATATACTGACAATGTGCCAATAAACTACTGACAATAAACTACAGTCATACCACCTGTAGGAGGACCTGCAGTCACTGTGTTTAAAGTGGGCACCTTTCAATCTCTGCCATATATGCAGCAGCCCTAACCAGGTCTTCGCTCAGACGTCTCTCCATACTCCTCAGGCTGGGCAGTGTCGCTTCTTGGGTGGCCTGTAAAAGTGGTGCATCCTTCCTCCTCAGTAAAGGTGTGGCCTCCAATATCTGGGCTTCATGATCCTCCCTCGACCTTGTCACCTCCTTTTCACTTTTATAGGGTCGAACATCCACTTGCCACAGCTTCTCCACATTCCTCTGGAGTTCAACAGATAGGGGGGTGCAGGAAGTATACAGACACTGTTGAGACTCTTAACTGTGACTCAAGTGACTTTGCAGCCCCTTGCAGAGTCCATCCCAGTCGGGTTCAGATTGCAGCCGGCCCTCCTGGTGATCCAAAGCACACAGGCTTTATAGGGTTTATTTCCAAGCTCCTTAGACCAGATTTGGTGTGTGGTAGTAACAGGTAGATGAACAATTTTTTTAATTATTTGAATATATATGAGTGCTTGTGTATAAATACACAAACAATACACATATGCTTTCAGTTGTGTAATTTAAGTGATCTAGGTAGCTCTGTTTTGAAGTTCAGTTAATGCTAGAAATGTGTTTTGGAGTTTGTACGTGTTTTGTCTCTCGCGGCCACCGTAAATATTTATATATGAACATATATAAATAAAACCACTTTTTTTTACATGAGTAATTCCTTTTGTGCATAATTTTATATTATTGTTAATAATAAATTAATGAAAGCAACAAAACAACCTGAAGAGCCGGTTCAGAGCTGAAAGATCTGGCTCTTTTTAGTGAGTAGAACCGAAAAAAAGAGCTGGAAATCCCATCCCATTTCACTCTGTTGTATATAACATTTGTATTCTATTTTTATCTTATTGTATATTTTATTCTATTTTATTCTACTGTATATAGTATTCTATTTTTATTCTATTCTGTACAGTTGTGTACTGTATTTATTCTTATTTTATTTTATTTTATTCTAATTGTCCTTCATAACTTTTGCACTGTCCACTAGGGTTGCCAACCGTCCCTTAAAAAACGGAATCGTCCCGTATTTAGAGACAAAAGTACACGTCCCGTATTGAGCTAATAAGGGACGCACTTTGTCCCGTAATACAGTGAGAATCAAAAGTAGTCTATAAATGTTAATGGAATTAACGCTTTGAAAACATAATTCCCAGCCCCTCTCCTGCTCTGTGACCAATGAGCTGACAGCACACTTATGACAATTCGAGTATGACAATTCAGATTACCGCTTATCTCATTGGTCGAGGAAAGGTCGCTTGCGGAGAAAATACCGGAAGACAACAGATGACCACAACAAAAAGCATGGCCAACAGGGAAACAAACGCCGACACTGCGGTGCAAGTCTCGGACGACAGTACACCTAAAGCTGGGCTCACACTGTGCGATTTTTTCAATCACGTTATTCAGCTTGTAACAGTCACAATGGTGTGGTGTCCCTTTAAGACACTCAGGTCGAAGGTTGATGGTGTCATCAGTTTGTGCCACTGCCCTCTCTCTCTGTGATTGTCTGGACATGTGCTTGCACGCTAGTGCATGAGGAGAGACCTTTCTTTTGTTTTTCTTTTTGTTTGCAACGTATGGGTTGTACGAACACTGCGCATTATGTTTGTTAAGCTGCAGCCGTTCAACCGGGCTTATATGGTTGGTGAAGATGAGGTTTATTAAAGGACACGCTGTGGAATTCCTAATACAGTGTGAGTGTGCATTCTTTTAACTCGCCCTGCTAAGTGTTTTGCCGCCTCCTCTCCACCACTAAACACAACCCGACGTTACAAAATGGCGCCCGAACATCTTCTCTTGGACCTCAGTATGCAGTATCTTCGAGCAGCTGATGATTGATACATGAAAAGGTACATCGCGGCAAAGTAGATGTCTGCCATACTTCGCGGAAGCAGACCAGGCTGGCCTCGACGCGGACGTCGGGAAGATCGCCGATTCACGGGATCACGGAGGTGTGTTTCCACGGCAACGGGTGAAGCCGCCGCAGCGCTGTTTTCGGGATATAATATCGTTATCTGCTGAACGACTTTACCGCAACGTTTTTGGATTAACGTGGATTCACGCTACCTGGACGCAAGACGGATGCCGCTTCTTCTTAGTTTCTGAAGTGCATGTATGCCGGGTGAAGCGCACCGGATTTTCTTTTCTCTGTCCTTCACCAGCCGAGCTCACGCTGCAGACTTTGCTTCATCTATACGGTCTCTGCAAGTGGGAACTTTTCCACGGGACAAACCTCTATGCCCTGTCAGGACTGGACAAGTTTGGAGTCGACCGGAAAATCACCGAACTGATGTTGTGAGTGTATATATTTGAAAAAAGAGAGAGAAAAAAAAAACGCTGAATATATTTCAATCTGATTTGCTATTGATTCTCATTGGCTTAACTGTTCTTATTGAGATGCTGTTTTAAGTGAAGTGGTGTTACTCTTACACAGTTACTCATGAGTTTGGATCTATTTTGCAGCTAAACGCTTTTGATTTGGGGTGTTTACTTCTTTTGCCTCCACGTTTCAAAGTCAGATAAAACATTTGCTGCTAAAATTAAGAATTCAAATGTCTTGGATATTTTTGTGAGATAAGAACTGAAGTTACTTTCTGCTGCCTTATATAGATTTGGGTTTTTGATAAGTGTGTATTATGGCTACTCATCCTGACTTAACTGACATGTGTGATGATATAGACTTTATGTTACACCCTGACCGACTTACTGCCAGACATAGTACTGCTGACCTTGGGCATAAAGTGCAAAGTCTACAAGCAGAGGTTGATATGCTTCAGCAGTGCCTTCATGACTCTTTGGACCTCCAGAGGAATATTTTGGAGCAGTGGGCTCAACAAAAGAGGCCAGTCCCAAAAGTGCCAGCTGCCCAGATTACTCACCCTTTTCCTCAGGCCTCCTCTACTCCATATGTGCCAGGCCTGCCAACCAGGGAAATGGAGCAATCTATCTCAGCACCTGGCCCCACACAGCCCGCCAGGGTTCTGTCCCAATCCCAGTCGGATTCGCTGGAGCTAATTAACACAACCAGAGTCCTTGCTGCAGCATTGCACCAAGCTAAATTAGAGCCCACTGTGTTCGCTAATGATGGCAGTCTTCACCCAGAAGAATGGCTACAGTCTGTTAATGCTTATAAAACCTCCTTGGACTTAACAGACGCCCAAATCCTCAGAGAGCTACCACACTTCCTAGCTAAGGAGCCAAGAAAGTGGTTTAATGTGCTCATTCCTCATGTATCTACATGGGCTAAGTTTTGTGAACTTTTCAGAACTGTCTTCTTGCCTGCTGACAACCAGGAGCAGATTTTGAGAGGCATCCTGGACCGTTTCCAGCACCCCGAGGAGCCTCTGCCAACGTTTGTTGCCCATATGCTCAGTGAATTTAGGAGACTGAGGAACCCACCATCTGAACAGGAGCAAATCGAGCTCATCTGTAAACACGCAGTGGAGAAGTACAGAGTAGCACTGTATGGAACGCCTGTAAGGTCAGTAATTGATCTAGTGCTGCGTGCCCACGAGCTGCATTCTGTTCTTGGCACCAGCCTTTCACAGCCTTCCCGAGCTCAGCTGAAAAACAGAGTTGAGGGAGGACCCCGCTGTTTCAAATGTGCCATGCCTGGTGTTACATCTCGTACATGCCCTAACTGTTCCACTGATTTTCAGGGAGCTCGACACTCTCCCAGGATGGCTCCGGAGCTTCCTCAAACGCTGTCTCCTGACCAACATCCAGTAACTCAGCCTGTGGATCCAGATGAAACTGGCGTTGTCAGGGAGACGAGAGCAGCTGGCAGGAGGCAGGGAAACTTCAGGGGGGGGAGAGTGTTTCACAGGGGCAACCCTCCCCCCAGCCAATAACTCAGCCCTCATCGCCTTTTTCAGATCAAAGTGTGCCACCAGTGCTCAATCACGTTGAAGATGGAACTTCGAAATCATCGTGGAACACCCCTCTCAGAGTTAAAGTGAACTTTAATGGGGTAGCTCTGGATGCCACACTAGATACAGGGGCATCTCTTTCAGCAGTAAATGCAGACCTGTTGCCTGAGAAAAACCAAAATCAGTCATTAAAGAGTCAATGGGATTCTCCACCCATAACACTGGCCAATGGCACTAACTGCAGTCCATTGGGAGTAACCTGGTTAACCGTTGGATTTATGGGCAAGCGAGTCTATCAGCGGTTTGTGATAGTGCAGGACCTGTCATCCCCCTTTGTTCTTGGGATGGACTTTATGACTCGCACTTCACTAACACTACATGTCCCAACTAGAACTGTAATTATGGATGATAACCCCCCCATGTCTTG
The DNA here is from genome assembly GCF_036321145.2 of Pelmatolapia mariae. Classification (NCBI taxonomy): domain Eukaryota; kingdom Metazoa; phylum Chordata; class Actinopteri; order Cichliformes; family Cichlidae; genus Pelmatolapia; species Pelmatolapia mariae. Next base: position 14,702,265 of record NC_086229.1, read on the forward strand.
ATGAACTCTGTGAAAATGGCTTTGTGGAAGCTGATCTCGAGTGTGGAACAATGACTCTGCAGGGCACCCCGCAGCTCTCCCTACAGGATAAGGCTGGAGAAGCTAACTTGGATTCTGAGGAGAAGGAAAACCTGTTAGAGTTGTTAAGTAGTTTTGGTGACCTGTTTGATGGCCACCTTGGTCGCACTTCTCTGGCAGAACATGTCATTGTAACCGGGGATGCAAAGCCAGTTAACTTGCCACCATACCGCACCTCACCAGCTAAAAAGCAAATCATAGAGGAGCAAGTGCAAAAAATGTTACAGGATAACATCATCGAACCTGCATCGGGACAGTGGGCAGCCCCCGTGGTCATTGTGAACAAACCCCCTCGCGAACCGCGGTTCTGTGTTGACTTCCGTGGTCTAAATCAGCTGACCGTGAAGGATTCTTACCCACTCCCGCGAGTGGATGAATCACTGGACTTTCTGTCGAGAGGGAAGTTTCTCACAACACTAGACCTTGCTAGAGGTTACTGGCAGGTCCCCATTGCTGAAGAAGCTAAACCAAAGACTGCTTTTATAACGCACTGTGGCCTGTTTCAGTTCAGAGTCCTTCCTTTCGGCCTGTGTAACACCCCTGCGACTTTTCAGCGGCTTATGAACAATGTTCTAGCTGGCCTGATTTATAAGTCCTGCGCGGTGTATCTAGATGACATTGTTGTCGCATCACCGACCTTTGAGCAACACCTGCTTGACTTAAAAGAGGTCCTTGGTAGGCTTCAGTCCGCTGGCCTCTCTTTAAAGCTGAGCAAATGTCAGTTCTGCCTTTCAGAACTCACCTTCCTTGGTTATCGGGTTACGCCGGCTGGCATTCATCCTGACCCTGACAAGGTGAGAGCCGTGACTGAGTTCAAAGTGCCGACCACAACAAAGCAGGTGCGACAGTTCCTTGGCCTAACTGGCTACTATCGCCGCTTTGTACAGGACTATGCCCGCCATGCAGAGCCACTCTTTGCCCTCACTAAAAAGGACGTGCAGTTTCGCTGGGATGACAAGTGCCAGGCAGCTGTGGACTTTCTGAAACATTCTATAACCTCAGCACCAGTCCTCAGGTTCCCAGATTTTTCGCGTCCATTCTTCATTCACACTGATGCATGCGATGCTGGTCTTGGAGCAGCATTAATGCAAAGAGATGAGGATGGCAAAGACGTTGCTGTAGCGTTTGCTAGCCGTGCTATGCACAAATCGGAAAAGCCCTACTCAACTCCAGAGAAGGAGTGTCTGGCCGTGATCTGGGCCTTGGAACATTTCCGACCCTACGTCGAAGGCTTGCATGTAACCATTTACACTGACCACAGCAGCCTCAAGTGGTTGATGTCTCGACCAAATCCCTCTGGCAGGCTTGCTCGGTGGTCTCTTCGCCTTCAAGACTTTGACTTCAGCATTATCCACAAACCTGGAGAACGTAATAAGGTGCCCGATGCCCTTTCACGTAATCCTCTACCAGATGTGGATGCCCCTATTGATCTTCTCCCTCCCTATGCCGTGATTGGGAGCATGGACCTTCGTGCTCTGCCTTCTGTAATTGTTTCGGACCGCCCGCATGTTCGTCAATTGCAGCTTGAAGACCCAGTCACAGGCTCATTGCTCAATCAGCTGGAAAGTGACCAACGAACTGGGGAGGATATTCAAGATCTGGAAAAGTACATTGTCCATGATGGTCTCCTCTATTTCCTCGATCCAAAAACGAAATGTGGTCTCCACCCTCTCAAGCAGCTTAAACTGTTTGCTCCTACTACACTCCGTGGTTATCTGCTCAAGTATTACCACGATCATCCTACAGCCGGACATCTGGGCATTGCAAAAACGCTGGCACGCTTGCGTCTCAGATTCTTCTGGCCACACATGAACTCTGACGTGAAAAAGTATGTGGTCTCATGTTGTTCATGTCAAGCCACTAAGCCAAGTCAAAGAAAAACAGCAGGCCTTATGGTCCCTATCCAGCCACAAAGACCATGGGAGTACGCTGGGGTAGACTATGTTGAGCCACTGCCCCGCACACAAAGAGGGAATGCTTATATCCTTGTTTTTGTGGACTATTTCTCAAAATGGGTCGAGGTGTGTGCTGTGAGAGAAGCCACTGCTCAAGTTGCTGCGAACAAGTTCATTACTGACATTTTTGCCCGACATGGGTCTCCCTCCTACCTTATTTCTGATAGGGGAACACCTTTCGTCAGTGAACTCTTTGAGCATGTTTTGTCGACTCTTGGGACTGAACACAGACTGACGACTGCATACCATCCTCAAACTAATGCAACTGAGCTTGTCAATCGCCCTTTGAAAACAGCTATTCGAGCATATGTGGGGGATAAGCACACTTCCTGGGACAAATATCTTCCCCAGATCTGTTTTGTACTGCGCACTGCGCCTCACGAGAGCACAGGCCTGAGCCCGTCCATGATGCTGTATGGGCGAGAGTTGGACACGCCCTTGGACCTTGTCACTCAACCCTCCTGGGAAGGACTGAGCGACCCTGAAACGTCTTACTCAGATGACCTGAGAGCTTCACTTCGGGATGCTCATGAACATGCTCGCTTGGTGCTCGAAGAGAGTCATAAAAGGCAAAAGCACTACTATGATCTGAGACGTCGCACAGTCTCTCATGAAGTTGGAGACCTCGTCAGAGTAAAGTCGCACCCAAAATCTGATGCATCGTCCAACTTTTCTGCAAAGTTGGCCCCCCTTTACACTGGTCCCTACCGCATCTCCAAGAGGATGTCTGATGTGAATTACTGTCTCACCACAGTGGACACTGGGGAGAAAGTTGGAGTTTTTCATGTTGCAAACCTGCAACCATTCTACACCTGGGCCTCAGCTTTATCTGGCAAGCATGCAAAGCTAAAGGCTGCGGCAGCTTTGGATCTCGGTGTCCCGGACAGCAGCTTGCCTCCTGCTCTTTCAGTACCAGGCTGCAATGACTGTGACGCTGTTGACACAACCCCCATTGTCTCTAGCGACACCCCTGCTGAGACTGACTTTGACTGTACTGCCACTGTCCCACTTTTCGTGGACCAGAACTCTTTCCAAGAGACTGCTGACATTGCTCTGGAGACAGAGGTTAACAGTTCACCTCCTGCTGACAATGGGTGTGCTGTTAGAGGTTCTTATAACCTCAGACCAAGACGAGTTCCTAGAGTCACCGCTGACTGGTCAGTCAATAGGTGGACCAACCCTTTTCATACTGACAGATTTGACCTGAAGTGACCTTATTTGCTTTTTGATGTGTTTTATGTGGTCTACTGTTGTAACAGGACCTTGGTTTGAGTTTTCTGCGATACATGTTGGTAATGTTTTAATGTTTTCGTACTGTGTTCCTGCTGACTGTTGCAGTTTTCGAAAAAAAGAGGAAACACAATGTAAAGAAAAAAACAGGGAATTTCATTCTGTACTTATCCTGGCTGTCCTGAGTTTATTTTCTTTCTTTAACATTTATTTGAGTGGACATTCACCATGTGGGACACTGTCATGTATGCCAGTTGTCGATATTGCACTGTACATTTCCCTGTTTTGGTTTTAACATCTTATCCTGCTGACCATGTATGGAGGCTGGTTAAGTCTGGCCTGTACCTTTGCTGTGTTCGGCTGGGGACAGCCTTTGTTTAACCAGGGGGGAATATGTAACAGTCACAATGGTGTGGTGTCCCTTTAAGACACTCAGGTCGAAGGTTGATGGTGTCATCAGTTTGTGCCACTGCCCTCTCTCTCTGTGATTGTCTGGACATGTGCTTACACGCTAGTGCATGAGGAGAGACCTTTCTTTTGTTTTTCTTTTTGTTTGCAACGTATGGGTTGTACGAACACTGCCCATTATGTTTGTTAAGCTGCAGCCGTTCAACCGGGCTTATATGGTTGGTGAAGATGAGGTTTATTAAAGGACACGCTGTGGAATTCCTAATACAGTGTGAGTGTGCATTCTTTTAACTCGCCCTGCTAAGTGTTTTGCCGCCTCCTCTCCACCACTAAACACAACCCGACGTTACAAGCTCCTGCTCAAACTGCACGATTGATTCGCAGGGGTTATAAGTTCACAGGTCACGATGCAGCGTCTCACACTATACGGCCCGATGCTCTGATGCGACCTGAGTGCTCACACTGTGCATCCATAAAAATTAAGGTTATAACAGAAAATCTGTCGCTCGCTCTCCCTCTCTGTCTTTCACTCACACAGACACGCCACCGCCATCAACTTTGCTAAATTGCTAATGAAAAACATTGATCAGGCAGCTGTGATTGAGCAGCAATGTAAATCTATTTACACGGTTGTTGTGGTCGTGATAATTTGTGAGGCCACATCGAAAAGGCTCGGATGAGCTTTCCAAAGTTCTACAAGTTGTGCCTCCATCGCTTATGTCCAGATCACACGCTGCACAGCCGTGCTGCTCCGTCTTTTTCACCGACGTTTACATGTTTGCGCGTGAGCAGTGTGAGTGGCTGCGGTGACACCCTCACGAGCGATTGATGATCGGGAGCTGGTGATAATTGCTTCTCGTTACCCCACGTATACTACACGATGCACAATGAAGGCCAAAATCGGGCAGATCACCAAAAAGATCGCACAGTGTAAGCCCAGCATTAGAGCAGCAATGTTTGTTCCCCTCAGAGAAAGGAAAAAAGGCTGCAAAAGTACAGGGAGGAATGGGAAAAGGAAAACACCTGGCTGGAAAAGTGCACGACAAGACCTATAAAGCGCACTGCACTGTGTGCCGGTGCACTTTTTCCATAGGCCATGCTTCTAATGGTGGGCACAGGAAGAACATGAGGGGCGTGAAAGCTCAGGGAACCCTTAACCAATTTTTTGTCCACCAGGCCACGGCAAAAGCAGATATGGTATGTAAACACTGGTTTGTTTTTTTTAAACTCTCTGATTAAGGTTAATATGGGCATGTGCAGTGAATATCAGCGCTATGTGGCCAGAAGTGTGATAATATAATTTATTTTGTGTAATAAACAACTGCAAGGATAGATGATTACAACAAATAGATGACGAATACATAAAAGTAATACATAGATGAATAATGATGATAAGTTTTGATGCGTAATCATGGGAACAAGCGGGTTTACAAACGGGAGCAGCTGATTAGCATTAAAAAAGGTGAAATAATACCTCAACTGAAGCCAATTGTACTAAATGCACTAAATATGCACTGTTACAAGAATGTTTTTCGTTCTATTGTTTTCCATTAATTTATATAATTTTAAGTTAAGCAGGACAGAGTTCTCTTAAAGAAAGATTTACTTATATTCTCAAAAGTTAAGCATGACAGGCTTCTGTTTAAGAAAGAGACCTGTTTTATTGTGTTAATGTTGTCATTTTGAGCTAAAAATAAATGGCTAAATGATCATTTGTTTCCCATGTGTTCATATCACAAAGAATATGCATCTACTTAAATCAAATTCAAGTCAAATGGTTAAAAAATAATTTCACACACAAAAAAAAGAGCTACAAAATTCACCACACTGGCAAGGGTGAAGACAACTGGGTCGCCCGGCCCTGGCCACGAGGTGTCCCTTATTTATTTTTCATTTTATTTTTGCCTGCTGTGACAAAACAAATTTCCCACGTGTGGGACTAATAAAGGTTATCTTATCTTATCAGTAACTTCAAGATCCACTAAATGTCTAAATGGCATGAAAGACTAAAACTGTTCTTTCCAGGCAGGGCTCCACAACTACTCACAGTGTTTTAGTGACTCACACCGTGTGTAGACATCCCCTGCTGAGTCAGTCTGCCAGGTGGCTCTTGCTATGTGTTAGCTCAAACTCTGAACACTGGAACATGTGCTCAATAGTGCAGCTGTGCTCTCTCACCACAAGGGGCCTCCCTCACACAGCTGACAGCCTTTCCAACAGGGCATGAAGCACTGCCTGTTTTGGGTTTTATTTGAGATGTTCACATGATGTGATCATCACTCTTTTATGCAATATTAAGGTGTGATTTAACCACAAGTCTCTCCTTTTCCCAGCCTAACAGTTTACAACATAACAGGCCCGTGTGCACCACAAACATAACAAAAGGTCTGTGAGTCACCATAAGGTGCTTTATATTCTAAGGTAAACCTCAAACAATCAATCAACCCACCTTTGTCTACAATACATCTCAAAAGCCTCCGTTTGCTGCCCTGTAATCTTTGTGCCCCACGGCTATTCAACTGAACTGAACTCTGCTTGGATTTTGCCTTTTTGCTTTTTTTCCACCTCCTGACTTCTGTATTCCTTCCCTGATCTAAAAGACAAAATCAGATTCATCTAAAACTCAACACTTCAACACCGACCTGCTGGATGATTCACTAACAGCCACTCTCTTCTCTGGCCCTTCGTTACACCTTTCCAAGGTCCCCAGATCTTATGGGGAATATAAAACATCACCGCTGCTGATTAAGTGTATTTCTAATTTTTTTATTGTAAGTTTATTTAATAAATGAGTTCCAGAACTGAGAATTTAATTAAGAGAGTTTCTTAGCACGTCACTACAGCCCCCTCAGACTGTGTTTTGTGCCGTCTAAAGATAATATTGATAGTGTGTGGATTTACAGAGCTGGAGACTTTCTTTTTGCCGAGGTCATTAATCATGTCAAACCGCAGACACGCTGACAGACTGAGAAGACCGCTCGTGAAAACGACCAATCTGTGGATCCACACACGATGAACACACAGAGTGGAGTCTGTAAACAAATCTAACAGTTAACCTGCAACACAGGGTCACGTGCCTCCCTCAGTTGGGAACTCTCCTAAAATAAAGTACTGGAACGCACCGCGCGCTTTATGGCAACTTGGCTCCGCCCCCTTACGTTACTTCAGTGTTGCCAACTTAGCGGCTTTGTCGCTATATTTAGCAGTTTTCAGACCCCTTTAGCGACTTTCTTTCTTCTAAAACGCGAGTAGCAACAAGTCTGGTGACTTTTTCTGGCGTCATTAGAGACTTGTTTATGACGACTTTTTGACGTGGAAGCGCTCGTGAATATCGCTCTTACTCTCACTAAGCAGCGGTGCTGCCGTGGGCACCTCGCCCGTGTCAAAGCGCTCACAGGCGGAGGATAGTCCTCCCCCAGCTGCTATCAGGGCAGGGCTCCCTCACTGACTGTAACGCAGTCAGTTCTTCTTTTACTGTTATGCTGTTTTGTGGACGATAAAGTTTAAAACTACTTATGAACACACACAAAGTAACTCCACCAGAGTGACTGTTTCGGGTCACTTTTGCCGGTCCAAGCCCGGATAAAGGAGCACGGTTGGAATTGTGACATTAAAAAAAGATTTAATTGCTAAAATAAATTTAATTTGTAGTTCTAAATAAATTCTAAATGCATTTAAGATGTTTTTTACTGACTTTATGTCTCTTCCACAACGTTATTTCTCTCTCCAACAGCGTAGGTTACAATTATATTAGCATGACAATTATGCAAATTAGGCAATGACATCATTTAGTGGCTTCTAGCGACTTTTAGGACAGCCAATAGCGTCGTGGGCTTTCTCACACCCGCCCTCATACTTTCACAAACACAGTCGCGCTGTGTGAATCAAACCGCGGATTCACAATATGTTCAAACAGCGCTCAGAGTCAGTGTGTTACCCTTCATGAGGAGCAGGAACAGCGGAAACAGCTTCATCCTCCTGTAAACACGCAGAAAACCGTCCTCACGCCCCGTTAAATCCACGGCGAAGAGGCCAGAAGAGACCGTCCGCACTGCTGTGTGTGCAGAGGAAGCCCCCAATGGTGAATCACCATTGGTGATGTGTCGGTCGTGAACGAAATGGCTCTTAGAGCCGGGTCTTTGACGTGAACGACGCGAGCCGGCTCCTTATCGCGAGCCGTGGGGTTTTTCTTTTCCTTCTCTCGCTCTCTCTCTCGCACTTTTTTCCGCTTCAATAAAAATTAATTAAAGCAACAAAACAACCTGAAGAGCCCCCCAGACACCTGTTTGCTCAGCTGTTCTTTTTAAGTGTGTGTGTGAAATAGAATACAATGTATTCGATAAGTTTCGTTCATATCCACTCATGCGTTGTTTCACAGCCACACTGTGACTGAAGGAGAAAGCAGCACATTAAAGATTATAAATGTGCCAAAATGTCAAATACAAATATAAAACAGCTAAGCTGGAGTGACTAAAGGAAGTGTCTCGTGTCCACGGACTCATCCAGTGTGTCTCTTTCTGAACATGTGTGCACGTCAGTCTGTAAAGCAGTCTTTCAGGATTGTACTAATAAACAAATATGAATTACTATTAAACAGCGTAGTGATTGTCAGAGTTATTGTAGGGTTATTTGTGCCCTTCATTTGAAAATGCAAAAAAGTAGAAAGATTTATAACCATGACAATTCGACTCAAATTCATCTGAAACAGAATTTTATTGGTAAAAACATGTTGCATTTTATAACTTTATATACACGTCATCCATAATAGATTTGTTGCAGATTCACCGTTTATAATTTGTATCAGACAACTGGATGAAATTCACAGCAAGTGCAGTTGTTTGCTTCTTTTATTTTCATTATTTTCTGCAAACCAGCGTGGCGCAGTGCAGACATCTTCATGTTTACTATGAAGGCACACACAGGCCTGAGGACAGCCAATGGAGAGGAAGCAAGCAAGGGGGAAAGATGGATGTGAGGAAATAAACTAGGACAAATAAAACAGAATAAATACAAATACACTCACACACAGGAACAGCCAGCTGTCTGTACCAGAGATCAAACTGAGTATTACTCTGATCTCTGACATGAATAACTTTGAAATCTTTAACTGTGTTTGTTTTTGAACAGCTGTCTAAAAGCTACAGGGTCTAAAATGCAAAGCCTGATCATCACATTGTTTTTTATTTATAATATTTCATCTATATCGGTCTGAGTGGATCTACCCAGACAGCAGAAACACCAAACCCAGAACTGATCAGCAAACCGGGACTGTACCAGATTCCACCTGCACAGCAGGATCCAGAAGAGTTAAAGATGACAGATTCAGGCCACATCAGGTCTGCATCCCATTCAGATATTTAACTTATACTATTAACACAGAAACATATTTGCTGTAAGAGAGACATTACCCATTGGTGAAGGCTGATGTTACTTAAATCTACCAGTTGTTGCAGTGGAGAATCACCAAATCTCCATTCAAACTAATGAACTCAATATGATAGAAATAAAGAACAACATTACAAACTAACATTATAAAACTAAACAAAAGCAGAAATGAATAAAAACAAAAACAAAACTCAAAAATGGCACAAGACACAGTATGAAGTCAAAAGACATACAAACAACACGTCACATGGAGGTAAAGTAAAATCACTGGTCTGCTTTGTGTGAGACTGACGTTTAAAGAGAAACATGTGGAGAAATCCTTTAATACTACAATGATGTGTTGTTGATTTATTGCTTTACTTCAAACATAAAAACAAAACAAAAAAATGACATAAATGTTCTGTTTCATTCTGCATCCATGGTGAAAAAAAAAAAAAACAGAGTGACAGTTTCCTGTATCTGAGAACTGACTTTAAGGACACCTGCAAACCCATTAATCTGACTTTGTACTTATACCATTCTGGTCATGTGATCATGTGGTTTGTACGAACGCTCCTCTTCCTCAGAGGATCCACCTGTGCTTCCTCTCCTCTCTCCTCCACCTGTTACAGTGAGGGAACGTCCTCCATGATGGAGGAGCTGCTGGAAAGTGCTGAGAGTTTCCTCCAGAGTGAGACCTCTGTCACAGTTCAGAGGATCTACGGCAGCAGAGACCTTCATGGACACTAAAAGTCTCAAACACACAACAACAACATCACACTGACTCCACTCTGACATCACTGATCAATAATCAAAGAACACACAGATCAAACTGATTGATCAGCCATCAGAGGAGTCGGATCAATGGAGCTGCTTCTGTTCCTGATGTCCCCTGTTTGATCCTGGACCTGAACTCTCCCTGCAGAGGAGACACAACACAGTCAGAGACACACACACACACACACAAATATCATCTCTGACAACTGAGGAAGTTTGGGGTCTCTCCAGTGATCCCCGGAACTTTCTATGCAGGCGCTGTGGAGAGCATCCTGACACAGAACATCACATCCTGGTATGGGAACAGGCATGTTAAGGACCAAAAAGCTCTTCAGAGAGTGATCCGTACAGCAGAACGCTGCTGCAGGACTGCCTCCCTACAGGACATCTACACCAGTAGATGGTGGACTAAAGTAGTCCTGATTGAAGGACCTGTCACATCCCAGCAAAAAACTGTTCTAAGGTTCTTCACCGTCTGCGCAAAAACAGAGAAACTCAACAATAGCTTCTATCCTTGGGCCATCTGTGTGTTACATCAGGACATAGAACTGTGCACATGACAACTAAAGAATCTTGCATCTTGAATCTTGAAATATGAACATGAAGACAGAGACAGACAGATACCTTTGACTTTAAGTGGGATTATTTTGTATTGGATGATACTGCTGCTGTTGACCATACACTTATACACTCCACTGTCTCTCTCTGTGGGCTGTTTCAGGGTCAGACTGAGGTCTCCAGTTCTTAGCAGGTCTTCATTCATCTCTGTTCGTCCTCTGTAATCCTGGTGCTGTTCTTCAAGCTGATCAGCGCTATTCTTATACACGTGGACCTTCCTGTCATCACTGTCCCTCCACACCACTACAGCATCTTCAGGCAGGTTTTCTGTGGTTTTGAAGGGCAGCTGGAAAGACTCCACCCCCTCATCCACCTTCACCTGACAGACTGAGAGGACAACAAACAAAAGATGAGCTGTACAGACAGCAGCAGCAAGTTTTCAGAGTTGTAGAGAAAGATGAAGGACAGAAGCAGATCAGAGCAGAAGGTAACAGGACAGAAAGTTAAAGGAACTTTTTGAGCTGTTGGAGATGCTGAACAAATGTATGAAGAGGATTTGCTAGTTTGTCTGTGGTCTCTTTGGGGAACATTTGTGTTCCAGACAAAGTTAAAGAGACTGAGCGAGAAATGTTCCCTTGAAACACTGTGGGAGAATATATGGACTCTACTGATAAACTGTTTTTGAGGAAGAGGGAATTTGAGTAATACTGTTAATTTTGCCCTGCTGACTGTAAAGGATTGTATTGTATATACAGTGGTTTGCAAAAGTATTCGGCCTCCTTGAACTTTTCCACATTTTGTCACATTACAGCCACAAACATGAATCAATTTTATTGGAATTCCACGTGAAAGAACAATACAAAGTGGTGTACACGTGAGAAGTGGAACGAAAATCATACATGATTCCAAACATTTTTTACAAATAAATTACTAAAAAGTGTGGTGTGCGCAATTATTCAGCCCCCTGAGTCAATACTTTGTAGAACCACCTTTTGCTGCAATTGAAGCTGCCAGTCTTTTAGGGTATGTCTCTACCAGCTTTGCACATCTAGAGGCTGAAATCTTTGCCCAAACAGCTCCAGCTCAGTCAGATTAGATGGACAGCGTTTGTGAACAGCAGTTTTCAGATCTTGCCACAGATTCTCGATTGGATTTAGATCTGGACTTTGACTGGGCCATTCTAACACATGGATATGTTTTGTTTTAAACCATTCCATTGTTGCCCTGGCTTTATGTTTAGGGTCGTTGTCCTGCTGGAAGGTGAACGTCCGCCCCAGTCTCAAGTCTTTTGCAGACTCCAAGAGGTTTTCTTCCAAGATTGCCCTGTATTTGGCTCCATCCATCTTCCCATCAACTCTGACCAGCTTCCCTGTCCCTGCTGAAGAGAAGCACCCCCAGAGCATGATGCTGCCACCACCATGTTTGACAGTGGGGATGGTGTGTTCAGAGTGATGTGCAGTGTTAGTTTTCTGCCACACATAGCGTTTTGCATTTTGGCCAAAAAGTTCCATTTTGGTCTCATCTGACCAGAGCACCTTCTTCCACATGTTTGCTGTGTCCCCCACATGGCTTGTGGCAAACTGCAAACAGGACTTCTTATGGTTTCCTGTTAACAATGGCTTTCTTCTGCCACTCTTCCATAAAGGCCAACTTTGTGCAGTGCACGACTAATAGTTGTCCTATGGACAGATTCCCCCACCTGAGCTGTAGATCTCTGCAGCTCGTCCAGAGTCACCATGGGCCTCTTGGCTGCATTTCTGATCAGCGCTCTCCTTGTTCGGCCTGTGAGTTTAGGTGGACGGCCTTGTCTTGGTAGGTTTACAGTTGTGCCATACTCCTTCCATTTCTGAATGATTGCTTGAACAGTGCTCCGTGGGATGTTCAAGGCTTGGGAAATCTTTTTGTAGCCTAAGCCTGCTTTAAATTTCTCAATAACTTTATCCCTGACCTGTCTGGTGTCTAAATCCAAATCAAGAATCTGTGGCAAGATCTGAAAACCGCTGTTCACAAACGCTGTCCATCTAATCTGACTGAGCTGGAGCTGTTTTGCAAAGAAGAATGGGCAAGGATTTCAGTCTCTAGATGTGCAAAGCTGGTAGAGACATACCCTAAAAGACTGGCAGCTGTAATTGCAGCAAAAGGTGGTTCTACAAAGTATTGACTCAGGGGGCTGAATAATTACGCACACCCCACTTTTCAGTTATTTATTTGTAAAAAAATGTTTGGAATCATGTATGATTTACGTTCCACTTCTCACGTGTACACAGCTTTGTGTTGGTCTTTCACGTGGAATTCCAATAAAATTGATTCATGTTTGTGGCTGTAATGTGACAAAATGTGGAAAAGTTCAAGGAGGCCGAATACTTTTATAAGCCACTGTAATTGAAGACAGTTTGACTGCACACAAACTTCATGTTGTCAGTGAATTCACTGTGCAGTGGGAGTGACTGAAGTGACACCTGCAGATTCAGATTAAAGCAGGCTGCAGACAGAGGTGGGAAGTGACAAGGTACAAGTACTTTGTTACTGTACTTAATTACAATTTTCAGCTATCTGTACTTTACTTGAGTAGCTTTTTTTCTGACTACTTTTTACTTCTACTCACTACATTTTTAAACAAATATTAGCAAACACACAAACTGTGTGTTTGTCTCGCAGAGCATTGCAGCTAAAGGTGCAGCTGCTGGACTTCACAGGGAGATAAAAGAAAGAGAGCTAACTTCACTCAGAGAGGAAGAAAGAGAAGAAAGACAGGAGAGGAAGAAGAGAGCTTAGATTTAAAGGTAAGGACTGCTCATTTAAAGCTTACATGTAAGTCCTCATATTTTTAAATCAGATCTTCGGTCTGTACATGTCACATTGTGTTTTTAAAAATAAAGAACAGTGTGTGCTTGGTGCACAGTGACCGTGGTTTCATGCTCACAGTTAGCTTACATCAAGTGTAGTAGAGATTCATATGAATTTTAGCTGATGATGCTGAGATTCATTCACTGATTTCCACCTTCATACCAAGTTTGTATTGTCTAATATAAAGACTGTAAACAGTGTAGTGTCAGTGTAGAGGATGAAATCAGCCAGGACAGCTCATGAAACATCTGCTGACATCTGGTTGAATTCAGTTGTGTACATCCACAGAGAGCAGCAGGTCAGCTGATCACAGCCTGCACACTAAAAAAATCTACTGGAGCTCTCAATAGATATTAATGTGAGTTATGATTCTTTTCCAGACACTGAGACATTACAACCAATTTTAAAATTACGCCACCTGCTGAATCCACTTCAACCCCTGACTGTACATATTTTCTGTTTAGAGGCAAAGTCACCCTCTACAATGTAGCAACAGGAAATACAAATATATTTTTTTATTTTGCTTTGCAACCAAATAATAATAATAATAATAATAATAATAATAATAATAATAACGATTTCAAAGGACATTGTCAGAGTCAAAATTCACACTGACAATGTTTGAAACTTTGCATGTCAAATTTTTTTTAAAAGAATTTTTTATACAAATCTAAATAATTTCAGTTGGTGATTAAATGCCTAAACATACCTGTGTTCTGTAAGCAGCATTTAACAGTTTGGAGTGTTCAAACATGTAAACAAATGCAATAATAATGTAATAATAATGCATGAATGATAAACATATATGTGGAGGACCATGAAGAAGACAGAAGGGAAGATTTTACTTTGTGTCATTCGCCATTATTCTTAAACTGTGCAGTCACAATGACACAAATGTGCTGCCCTGAAACTGTTTTAAAGCACTATATCTTAAAGTTGTGACTTCAAATCTGGCTGATAGTAAACTAAATTGAGCATTACAATTTGAAAATTAGTGTTGCCATTTTACTGTTTGGGTGACCTTAATTTTATTTTAGTTTTATCATGATACTTAGGTAATATACTTATGCTTGTATAGTAGAGATCATTCTGATCTCAGTCTGTGATATAGCATGACATGGTCGATTCATCATTTCACTCATGAAGAATAGATGATGCTTTTTGATTTTACTGCACTAGAAGGATTGTGAGGGATAATTCTCCTCCTGACATGACGTAAGGCTGTTTAATGATGTCACTCATTGCTCAACAGCCTAGTGATGATTTTAAATTGATTACCACAAAAAACACAAGCCACAGCCTGCCTATCAATCCAGCTTAGATTTGTTTGCATACAGCATGAAAAGGCTTTACTCTAATCCTGCAGAGTAGTTTCTAGAATAAATAAAATGAAGTCATTCAGGAGGACAGCTCAAGTCCACCATTCCCAGTGTTTCCAATCTCTTCCCCTGGCCTTGATTCCTGAGCATTGCACCAGCAGCCAAACTGCTACTCCACATGTCTCTGGTTCCCTCCCCAGTCATACCAGGGTTGATATGTTTAGCTTGCTGGCTGTCTGAGGGGTGTCCAAAAATGTGGGCTTTATAGATAATTGACAAACTTTCTGGAGGAAGCCTGGTCTTGTTAGGAGAGACGACATTCATTCCACTTTGGATGGAGCAGCTCTCATTTCTAAAAATCTGGTCAAATACATGAAAACCTCTGAGAACATGCCCCAAAAGGTTGATTCTGTTCATCTGGACGCAGCGTTTTCAGTGGGAGAAACATTTAGTCACTCATCCAACTGACGTCTTCAGTCTCAGCTGACTTGTTTCCCCAATCTTGTAAACATTTGCACTGAAACGAGCCCACTGAATGACTGTGAGGTCAGTTCCTTGATCATTAATATGCCACTGTATAACGATTGATCAAAGACCACTGATCAATGATCAATGGATGTGTACATCCTCATCCTTGAAAGAGTCTCCACTGGCCTGTAGGTGTGAACAGACTGCAGAGTCCTGGCCTCACGAGGTGGCTCTTCTGTGTTGTGCCAGAGGTTGTTTAGTTTCCCCGATGTATAAACCATGACAATCCTCCTGGAGTGTTGGGGATATATTCACACATGAACACTCGTGCACAAGTATGCATAAGGAATCCTGTTACCTCTATAATACTCCACACTGATTTGGGTCAAATGTGAAGATCTCCACATTAACTTCCTGAAAACAGCTTGTTTGGTTTCACACTGCAAGGACCTAAATCATGGTCTTTCTTCCCCACTAATTACTTTCTGCAGAAGAAGAAATTCCCCAGCTGCTGTTTAAAACCACCAGTGTTTCCACTCATTATCACATTTCTGTGTGTCCTCAAAGCTTTGAGCTACTGCTGTCGGTGTCCTGTGTTCTAATGAGTTGTTATATTCAGCAAAGAAATGCTGCACTGACTCCATAAGATTCACTCTGACTCCAAACTCAAAGAGGCACTTTTGAACTGGAAGCCACTTTTACCTTCAATCAGCTTCTCATTAGCTGCCTGGAAACAGAAACAAAGTCAGAGGTCTGCAGCACTGACCTCTGAATTTCAGCTCCACTTGTTTCTTGAGGATGTTTCCCTCCCTGCTGCAGACGGTGCAGGTGTAGGTGGAGTTGTCTCCATCTGTGGGGTGTTTCAGGGTCAGACTGAGGTCTTCAGGGTGGTTGTTCCCCGTTGCCCCCGGTGAATCTATCTCATCGCTGTCTGAGTGGGTGGGGGTTGGGTGGTGTTAATTCTATCTTTCCAAATTATACTTTAAAAAGACTAATCTTGAAAATCTGCTGACAATTTTATACATTAATACAGTGTCACACATAACCATTTATGCACAAAATAAGGTAAAAAAATAATATAAGTGTTTTTATGTAATTTCAAAATCAGCAGTTACATCTACAGGCACCTCAGAGTCACTAATTGGTCTAAACTTGTGATTAGCTTAATTAGACAGTTGACAGCGTGAATAAATGTGGCTTGATGATGGACAGAAACAGTGTCAGTGTTGCTCTTTGTTGGTCGTCCAATAAAGTAGCAGAACGTTGTTTAGTTTTTGGCTGAGAAGTGTACGAGGCAACTCAAACTGTAGCTTCTCAGAAGGAAATAGTTTTAATTTAACTGAAATGATCCATAAAATTTTAACATTTAAGAAAAAACAAATGTGTTATATATGGTCACAAATTGAGTTCTGGTATAGTCATGTACTAACCTTTGACCTTAAGCAGTACTTTTTTTTCATTCCTAACTTCCTGTTTGAATCATCCGTCTGTAGTTCCTCTGAATGTTGGAGGTTCATCAAAAGTCCAAAGCCCAATTTGTGTTCACAGAGCAGCTCCGATCAGAGCTCACTGTCTAAGTGCTAATTATGGAAATCTCAGAGGGGGACCACTATCTGGTTTTGTCCTGGAGGTCAAAGTTCAGCAGGTGTTTGTTTAGTCACACAGAACTTCTCATTTTACCCTCTGATCCTTAAGCAGACAGAAGGAGCTTTATCAAGCAAACAGCTGAAATAAAGATAAATCTTTCTGATTCAGTGGAAATCAGACTGAAAGGAAGGGTTAACCAGCTTCAACCTGTTAGCAGGTCTCTGTCCCAGGAAGCAGGATTAGATAAATCCTCTGAGTCAGTGTAAAAGTTCAAAGCAAAATAACTTAACTATGGAAATTTATATTTTTACAAACACTGAGATTCCAGTTAGAAGTTCATTTATTTTGTAATCAGCATGGCTACTTTCATAACCCAACAGTGCTTAGGATGGAGAAATAAATTAGACATGCATTCATTTATTACAAAGCAGGCGCTGTTCTTTACTTAGCTGTTGATTTGTCAATTCTGAAGCTCGACTGATGATGGCTTTCTTGCTGTAAGCGTGAGTTTTCAGGAACATTGGTGTTCCACATAAAGTGTGAGCCAGAGTCAGTGAGAAATGTTCCCTCCAAACTATGAAGGAGGAGAACAAAACTCTGGAGGCAGCAGATCCAAACTGTTCCTCTGCTGACTTCATGAAATACCAACATGTTTGCTTTCACACTGAAGGAATTTCAATGCTATTGTTTCTTTCTGATCAGTCTGTCAGCTGCTCAAAACTCCTCTCTACAGAAGAATAAATTCTCCAACTGCTTTTTAAAACCACAAATGTTTCTTATGATCAGTGGAAAACCACTTTTACCTACGACTTAACTAAGACTTAACTTTGATCTGTGTCTGCAGCACTGACCTCTGACTTCCAGCTCCACTTGTTTCTTCATCAGGATGTTTCCCTCCCTGTTGTAGACGGTGCAGGTGTAGGTGTCAGTGTCTCTGTCTGTGGGGTGTTTCAGGGTCAGACTGAGGTCTCCAGTTTTCAGCAGGTCTTCATTCATCTTCGTCCGGTCTCTGTAATCCTGGTCCTGTTCTTCAGGCTGGTCAGAGCCGTTCTCATACACGTGGACTTTACTGTCGTATTTGTCCATCCACTCAACTTTAGCATCTTGAAACAAGTGAGCTCTCGTTTTGCAAGGCAGCTGGACAGACTCTGCCCCTGAATCCACCATCACCTGGTAAACTGAGAGGACAACAAAAGACAACATGATGATATGAACAGCAGATGGGACGAGTTGTGACTTCCCAAAATGGGCTCTTTGAATGCAGCACGGATGAAAACTTGGAGAAACTCGAGGCTGTCGTGAGGACTCAGACTTTGCTCTTTGAGCGCAAAATTGATAACATCTTTGAGAAGCTCACGGCTGTTCCAGTTGTTCGCAATAAAGGAAAACCACCATCATTGACTGCAGGTGTAAACATTGCATGTGACAAATAAAAGGATTGATTGATTGATTGATTGATTGAGCTGTGATGGTCACATGACCTCCCTGTCCCCTCCTTGTCTTCTAGTCTCAGTCAGATTGTGTCTCAGTTTGTTCCTGATGTGTTCCTGACTCGTTCTTTGGTAACTAGTCTGCAGCGTCCTGTAAAGTGCTGCAGACATGTTGGATGAAGAGCAGAAGAACAGACAGACTGAGCCTCCACAGTCGGCCATGTCTCACACACATCAGCACAGAAACATGAAGATCTCATGTGTCTGCTCTGAACATCTGAAGCTCTCCACCACATGACTGAGCACAACTCAAGGAGGAACATTTACTGAAGCTGCTGCAACATTTACTGTCAGCACATGTTTCCATGTCAGCCTGCTGTTTACCACCACAGAAGAAGAACAGCTTGTACACATGCAGCCTCTGTGTCAGATCAATGCAGTGAAGCACACACACTGTTTAGTAAAGTCATGTTGTGGAGCTGTTTCACTGATCAATGACTGAGTCTGAAGGAGGTTTTCTGACTGACAGGAACAAACCTGGAAGTTTCTCTTCAGCTCTCTGTATCAGCTGTTTGTAACTCTCAACTCTTTCAGCTTCTGGAACAAGTTTGTGTGAGCCGCAGTCAAGGAGCCACCAGAGGACACCTGCTAACCATCGGCATTATGGGTAGTGTAGTAGGAGACACTCACCTGGCATGAAATAGTGCCGGAAATGATATAAAAGACCTCCAGAAACCACAACAAGAACCAGGAGAACCAGGAGAGCTTTGGCCCAAGATCGTTCTAAGAAGAAACAATAAAATAAGAAATTGAACTCTTACGCTCTTACTTGTAGCAGCGACCTCTGACCTGCATTTACTACACTGACCTTTGACCTGCAGCACTACTTTCTGTCTCAGGATGTCTTTGTCCCTGTAGATGGTGCAAACGTATCCTCCACTGTCTCCATCTGTGGGGTGTTTCAGGGTCAGACTGAGGTCTCCAGTTCTCAGCGGGTCTTCATTCATCATCGTTCGGACTTTGTAAAAGCCATCCTGTTCCCTGATGGTGTTACGTGTCTTTGAGTACACGTGGACCAACATGAAGTCTACATCAGAGCGAGTCCACTCAACCGTGGCATCCTGTGACAGGTCAGCTGTCGTTCTGCAGGGCAAGATGGCAGACTGCGACCCTTCTACCACCTTCACAATCACCTGCTGGTCTGAGAGGACAAGGAACAAAAATGATCACATATAGAAGCAGCAGCCATTAGCACAACACTGAACTACACTGTTATGCAGTATTTACATTCCTCTCCTCTGACTCTATCCTTCCAGTAGTGTTAATAAAGTATATAAATATCCCTTGTGTGGCCATTATCAGTTGATAGTGTGCTGAGCCTCGTGGAGTGGTGCACTGACACTTTTACATGTTCATTCACTGCAAAAAATAATACAAAATCACTCATTTGAAATTTTGACATTTTTTAATTTTTTTGCATGCTAAATAACTGGAATGTTTATGTGAGCAGGCACTTTTTTTAAACGAATCAATCAGGGTTAGTTGCTGACCTTTGACCTCCAGCTCTATGTCTGTCAGTCTACGTTCTACTCCATGGCTTCTATAACTGAGGGTGCAGGTGTAGTTGCCGCTGTCATACATAATAATTTAGGAAATACCTTTCTTCAGTTAACCTCTGACATTTGTCTACAGAACTGACTTATGACCAGTAATTACAACATTTGTCGGAGTTTTTCTGCTAACCTTTGACCTTCAGCTGGATGTCTATGACTCTCCGTTCCTCTCCTCCATCACTGATGGAGCAGCTGTAGTTGCTGCTGTCAGTCTTTGTTGGTTTTCTCAGAGTGAGGCTGAAGTCTCCAGTGTCCAGAGCGTCAGACCTCATTGATGTGCGTCTGCTGTAACGCTGGTTTTGTCCCGTAAGATCATCTCCTCCTTCTCCTCGTAGGTGAACAGATTTCAGATCAAGATCGTTGCGAGTCCACGTCACAGTGGGATTTGTCTCAGGTATGATCCCGGAGTACTGACAGGGCAGCAGGACATAGTCTTCCCCCTCATTCACCTCCACCACCAGAGCCAGGGCATGCTGGGAAACTGTGATGAACACACAAACAGAAACACAAATTAACTGCTTGCCTTCAGTTTAACACAGTACTGACATTTATCTGCAGGCATGAAAGAGACAACTTTTACAGTTAGTCTCTCCATGAAAAACCAGATTCAATCAGAGACGCTGGTGGTCAAAGAAATTACAGAACGAACTCTTAAAGTGTGACCTCATCACACATCTGTGCGGTACTCTAAGACTCATTTAATATCAAACTAAGAGATATTATTATAACTACAGATCTAAGATTAAAATGCTAAAGTGATGAACACGTTAAGTTGTTTATAAATGCTTGAAATACACTGTTGTAGCATTGCAGTACAAGTACAAACCTACACAAAATAAACACCTGATACTTTAATTGTATTCAAACTATTATAAAAAAAAATAATCAGAGTTTACTAGACTTCCTGATCCACTCATGAGAATATTAATGTCCACAGACGATGGGAGGCACAGAGCTACACAACAACACACAGCAGTTGTAGTACAAATACAAACTTAAGCAAAACAAACTAACAGTTTGCACGTTCGCTGCTCCCTGCAGCAGCTCTGGAGGACTGTTAACTGATGAAGAGCTAGGACTGCACAGCCTGCTTCATCACAGACTTCTTTAAATAAACATGACCAGGATCAGTCGCAGCACCTCAGACAAACATTTGTTACCAGAGATGGGCAGTAACGCGTTACTTGTAACGCGTTACTGTAATCTGATTATTTTTTTCAAGTAACGAGTAATGTAAGGGATTACTATTGCAAAAACGGTAATTAGATTACAGTTACTTTCACGTAGGAACGCTGCGTTACTGCGTTACTAAAACCGTGATTTTTTGCAAGAACGTCTCATGACAGTGACGTAAGCGAGTGCGACGTTGGTGACAACAGCTGTCTGCAGATCATAATATATCGAGTGCGGGAGACAGTGTAGCATGCAGCGTTTAAAGTGTGGAAGTACTGACCTTACTTTGAGTTTGATTCCATAAAAAGTGACAAAAACATTAGTGTCCGTTGTGCGTGGAAAGAAAGCTTCTTTTTACAGCGAAAAAAACCCTAAACTTCCAAGCAAGCACCGAGTGCGCTACGACGTAATGTGAAATTCACAGAGAAACTCGCGGAGTCTTCAACTGAGCGCTGCGGCACACCTGCACCAGAGTAAACCTCCGCCTACCCCAGTCCTGCTTTACAGGTGAAAATAGAGCAACAGGACCGCTAGTCTTTGATTTTATTTATTTTCTGCTGTGTTTCACTTGCATCTATTTGAAAGAGTGAGTGTAAACACAAAAAAATATTTTATTTTATATGCTGGAATGTGCAGAAAATAGGTTTAAATGTTAAACAAATTTCTTCCAGTCAGAGAATGTTGCATATAATTAAGTTTTTGCTTGATGCATAAAGTTAAAAGATTTAAGTTTAAAGTTTTAAAAAGAGACATTTCCATTTGATTACATTTTGTATGATGGATTATGCAGAAAAAGTAGAATTGGGCTGAAAGATCTATCGCTTTATCACCTATTCAGGTTGTAAATCGTGTTTTTAAAAAGTAACTAAGTAACTAAGTAATTAATTACTTTTGAAAATAAGTAATCAGTAAAGTAACGGGATTACTTTTTTGGGGAAGTAATCAGTAATTAGTAACTGATTACTTTTTTCAAGTAACTTGACCAACACTGTTTGTTACACAGCAGCCGCCTTCACAGCGACTGAGCTCCATCACAGCTTCAGAGCTCAGCTTACTAAAGTCCAAAGTTTATTTCCTCTCAGGTTTCTTACTTTCAGTAAAGTTTCACTTTTAGAGCCCTGACCAGCATCCTGCAGCATCTGGAGCAGCTGTGTGGTGCTGTCATGTCAATAAGGATCAAAATCTGTGGGGATGTTTCCAGCAGGGGTTATAACCTGCAGTCAGCAAGGTGTGCCTAATAAAGTGGCAGTGTTTATGTCACAGTGCAGCACCATCAGAAAACGGTGGTTTACATCTCTGTTACAGGAAACCTGAAGAGTTAAAACACAAGAGAAGAAAATCTAAATGTTACACAAAGAACATAAAAGAACTAAACTTCATAAAAACTTCACAAATGATGCTTTAAATGAAAAATAAATCCCTGTAAATAATTCAACAGGTCACATATTAGAACCACGTTAACTAAAACTCTGTAGCCGCTCACTGTGGTTTGTCCCAGCAGCTCTGAGGAAACAAACTGCTAACTTCAGTGTTAGCACACACTGTTAGTAAACTATGCAACACAGAGTTCAGGTTTCAGTTGTGTTAAGTTGTGAAGTTGTGATGAAAGTTTTCTTACTGACACAGGTAGGATGGTCAGGCGTCCTCTGTTCCTGCACCGTTCATGAACTGTCACTTATAAAATGCTGCCAAACATCAACTACACTCAATAACTAAACGTGTGCAGGTTAAAGTGATGGACGCCCAGATCTGCACTCCAAATAAAAACAGACTAAAGGTGTTTCCTTCACAAACAAAGACAATATTTACAAAGATCTCACAGGTAAACTGTGAGCGATCACAGCAGCATCTCATCCTGACTAACAGCTTTTAGATGCACACTCAGAAAAATTATGGTTCTTAAATGGTTCTTCAGATGTCTTCATGGTTCTTTAAAGAACCATCATACGTCAAAGAACCTTTTTATTTTGTAGATGGTTCTTTAGCTATTACAAATGGTTCTTTAAAGAACAAAAGGTTCTTCATCCTTAGCTATCTAAGTTTGATGGTGTAAAATGGCATAAACATTTGTTCACTATAATGAGGTTGTGAATTATACTGTGTGTTTTGTTTGTGTGCATGTGTGTGCGAAGGGGGAGGGCAGGTTACCCTTTAAGAGCAGATTATAGGAAACTGAATATTCAAATAAAAGTTAGAAATACTTGCTTAAAAATATACTGGTGGCAGGGATGGGGGCCAAAGCCTAAAGACCCTACCCCCAACACCCCTAACCCCGCAAACCCATTGATCACAAATAATGTGGTAATAGAATATGGAATTTATATGGACTATGGAATTTATGGATTTATATGGACTATGGAATTTATTATTAAGAAGTTTATGAATATGATGAGTAGTAGTAGTAGACACAATACACACATTCAAATACTGTACTTTAGTTTTAAATTTTAGTAAAGTATTACTATTTTCTGCTTCAAGGCATTACTTTTGAGATTATTATATATATTAGAAAATATAGCATAATGATAATACTAGTTATTATAAACTTTACAAACCACCCAGCAGTATGTAAAGTCAAATTATAAAATACAAGTAAATAACAATTGCACAACAGAATGTCAATGTAATGAACACACTTACTTAGTTTTGACAAAGCACACTGCTTAGGTAAATGATCTGAGTACTTGTTCATCACTGAGCAATTTGTTAATATGTGTTAATGACAGAGAGAGAGAGAGAGAGAGAGAGAGAACACGGCAACTATGGCAACCTCCCGAAAGAGAGGGGAGGGGGGGTCAATCGTTGGGATGCGCATGTGCAGAGAGATCGCGCGAGCTGCGGGCCTTGAACTTTCTAAGGGAAAAAATACTCTTTCTCACGGACGGTGACAGCGAAACGGAGAACAGTCTTCAGTACCTGCTGGTCTTTGAAGCTCTGGATTGTGGGACTGTTGGAAAAGGTAAAACATTTTCATTATTTTCATTAAAACCTTTTTACTGTTTTGTTTTTGTTACTCGTCATTGTAGCTTGCTGTTAATGTTGTGCTAACAATAACGGTTAGCTATGTTAGATACGTTAGCCGTTGACGTTAACGCAATTTAGTATCCGGTATACAGAACTGTTTTCCTAACAAACCCACTGTTATAATTAAGTGAAGGTGCTCCCAACTAATTTGAACCTTTGGCTTCTAAAATATGTGGTTCTATTGCGTGCTGCGTACATAACGTAATGTCAGCCAGACTGTTATTAAAATTTATAATATTGTAAAAGTCACTAATATGGCGCCTGAAGCCTGTTGTGATGTGAGCTGTGTGCCTGATCTAGAAACTCAGAAATTCAGTAGAGCTGAGCCGTACATTAAATACTCACATGAGCCCGTAGTGAATTCTGTAAGAGCTGTATAAAATACAGCTATGCCTAAGTGTTTTGAATGAATAGAAATGTGACACATGAGAAGGTGTGACTGTTCCTGTATAACTTATTTTCGGACTAGTCGACAAGTTATGCTCCGGTCATTGATGTTACCAAGATGGATGTCCTTTCGTAATATAGTAAAATTTTCTTTGTACATTTCATTTATCCACCATCGTACATTAAGCCAAGAAGAAGTCATTATACTAACAAGAGGTATCAACACTGGGCCAAAGTTCAGCACGTGGTTAAAGTTTGTAATCCAGCCGGGGTGTAAATATCACTCAGCAGCCAGAGCTGAAGCAGGTAGCATCAACACATAAAGCTACTCTACCTGGCTTAAATCACAAGAGCACCTCTGACCAAAAAGCTGATTTTTCTCGTTTGCACAAATTAATTCAGATTCACTAATTCTGTTCACAGCTCCAACAAAATGAGGAAGAGGAGGGAGAAACACAATTAGATTTAATTACAATTGGATGGAAGTCGAGGACAAGGAGAAGGAAGCTTAGGAAGAGGAGGAAGAGAAGCAGCAGAAGCATCTTTAGGGATCTCTATGATATCATTGAGGTTTGTTTCATTAATATTGTCCTCTCACAAAGAAAGATGACTTGTTTTAGTTCACCTACTTCCTGTATTAAATAGTTATTTGCAAAACGTTGTGGAAAACCACAGAGCAGGCACGTATAACGCACCTGCAGGTAAATGAACATCAAATCTCTCAGACTAAAAATCTGTATTATACTTTTAGTCTTAAGACCATATGTTGTATATTTATCACCCTTATGATAAAACCCATGTCAGTCATTGGTTTATGAACTTTGTATTTTGAAGCCTCAACATTTGCTTTATTGTTTTTGCTGTTGTTTTTTGTGAGCCTTTTGGGACCATATTAGGATGAGGGATCATAATCTGTAGCCGTGCACACTACTGTTTCATTTAGTGTGTATCCATAAGATTTGTACAGCAGATCCAAGTTGTGCCTTGAAAACAGGAAAGTCGTCTGCATAGAGGAGAACTTTAATAGCAGACTTGTACAAAGTGAAGCTTTGTGCTCACATTTGCTGCAAACACTCGTTTTAATTCTGTTACCCTGTTTTGATGCAGAATTGACTTGAAATCACGTAAGAACGGGACTTTTTTATAATGTGTTCTTGTGAATTACTTGTGTATTGCATACATTTGACTTTCTGCGAGACAACAGTCGTCCGCTGGCTAAAAAGGTTTTCCAAATAACTCCACGTGATCAAGCCTGGATTTAGAAAAGAATAGCAAAAAATCTGCACCTACTGCTTCACATGCAATTTATGTTTGTGTGTTCAGAGGTAGCAGCGAGAGGCGGGACCTCGACTCATCCAGCTGGAGAGCCTGATCAGGAGGCGTCGAAAATTAACTCTGCTCTTCCAGGGCACCCTGCAGACTCAGCTGCTGGCAACAGCGAGGGAGTGCGGCCGTCGCTGGGATGACGTGAACGCCAAACAGGAGTCCATCACAGGTCGACTGCAGGTATGCGAGTCAGACCTTCTGAGGAGGGTTTCAGTTTTCTCTCTTCTTTATAATTGACCCTTGTTTTCTCTCTCTCAGCTCCTTGTCTCAGAGTGGAAGGGATTTGAAGCACAAAGGGAGGACCTTGTCGTTTGGTTGGCTGATATGGATGTCCACCTGAGTGAAGTTGACCAGCTGACAGGAAACACCTGTGAAAAGCTGAAACAACTGCAGGTGTTGGGGTTGTTTTGATATGACGCATATTTGATATGATACATACGTCAAGAGACATTATCCTAAACTGGACTAACAAAGAACCATGAAACTTACCTTGCATAAGGTAAGGCTGAAGTTCATTGATAATTTTTATCAAAAACTTATATTTTTACTGAACATGCAAACATCTGCTGATGAAAATGTCTTGATTTATTGGTCTGTTATGAAGCTATTGCTATTTCTAATATGTTTTATCACTTTCTGATGTTTTATTAATTAAACAATACATGTATTAATTGTGTTATCTATAGATATGGTATTTACATATATTTATTTATAGTATAGTAAAAATGTTTAATTATTATTGTTTAAATGACTAATATGCGACATGTATTAGTAGTGATGTTGTGCTGAGGGTTAAAATGCCTTTTTGTCTTTTGGTATATTACGAAATGTAAATAAACCATTAATATATGTCTATGCTGTGTACGTATTTATTTTACCCTACTCAAATTCAATTTATGATACATTTTATTTTGAAAGATTTATAATGGTTCTTTAAAGAACCATTTCAAAAAGGTTCTTTAAAATGGTTTTTTAAAGAACCATTTGAAGGACCTTTTTTAAAATGGTTCTTTAAAGAACCATTTTAAAAAAGGTTCTTTGAAAAACCATTAAAGGTGCCCCAAAGAACCATTTCTTGAAGGTTCTTTGGGGCACCTTTAAAGGTTCCTCAATGAACCACTGAAAGAAATGGTTCTTCAAAGAACCATTGTTTGAAAGGTTCTTTGAAGAACCATTGTTTGAAAGGTTCTTTGTGGCACCAAAAAAGGTTCTTCTATGGCATCAGTCTGAAGAACCACTTTTGGTTCCAGTTGGCACCTTTATTTTTCTGAGTGCAGGGAGAGCGTCGTGGTTCAGAGGTGCTTCAGCAGATGATGAAGGCCTTTCTGTTGCATTGTGTAGTGCTGTGGATGCCATGATGGTTGACTGGGTCTGGTTCTACTGAACTCACAAACACTTCTGAGGTATTTACACCTGAAGCCTCATTTAATGTGAGTCAGAAACAAACGGCTCACCTGTGATTAATGGATGTTTCCCTGCATTTATATTTGCACACAGTTTATTTCTTACAGCAGGAAAACTGAACAGAATGTATGTAAGAGGTTAGAGTGAGGATGACGTCACTTAATACAGAAAATCCATGTTTGTCTGTTTTGATGATGAAGGACTTCTTTAGCTCTGTAAACAGCTACACTTGAGAGGACAGAGGTGATTTCATGGATCAATAACAATGTGTTTATCAGCTTTCATCATCGCAGTGCAGACATGACGTCAGATCTATCAAAGTGAAGGCCGTCTCTCTGATGACGTCACAGAGCAGAGTCGTTCTGTCCAATAAAGGATCTCAGATCAGCTGCTGCCATCTTGTGGCCACAGTTGGTTACTGTCTCTGAAAGTTGTCTCATGTTTCCTGTTGTCCTGTTAACAAAGGCTGGAGCTCATCATGCTGAGAGGGGAGCAGCATTTTTTGGCTCTTCACACATGTTCATTATATTCTGATGATCCTGGATGGAGACAAACTACAGATAAGTGTGTTCAGCCCAACTAGTTTATCTCATTACAGCAGTTTGATGTTTCCCTTTGAATCCCCCTGAAGATACTGACAGTGAAGCACGTACATAATACTCCAGCCTTTCAACTCTGAGCTTATTTAGTTCTATTAATACACTGAAATCTCATTTGTGTCATGAAGAAAGTCTTTAATCAAACAGAATTCAAAGATCAGAAACATTTCATATATGGAGTTAAACATGAATCATTGTTTCAACAATATATTTATTGTTGTCATAAACAGACAAGAAGACAACAACAAACTGCTCCTCCCATTCAACACATGTCAGTCCATATCCCAGCAAACTAAATCATCTCCATTTACACACATCAAATAGAAACATGAATCACTTGTAATGATTAGAAACTTGATAGAATTTCAAATCTAGTTTGGGGAGTCATTCAGTGAGAAACAGTGAAATGATTTTCCATGTGAAAAGGTGGACAGCAGAAACAGAAAGAAACAGTGAGAACTAAAAGAGAAACAAAGAGCTTTGGAACAACGAGGCAGCAGGAGGACAGCTGCAGTTTAACAGCTTCAATTCACTGACAGGAAACAACATTAGAAACATCATCATCCTCAACTCATCTGCTCCACTGACACTGACACCTTCAACGGACACACCTTCACTTCATCAACAGTGCGAATGAATGGAAACATCCTGTGAGTGAAAGTGTGTGTGAAGGTGTATATGTGTGTGTTAGTATCAGGATCAGAGAACGACAGCTTTCCTCTGTTCCAGTCCAGATTCACTCTGATCCTCTGGAGCTTCTTCTCTACTGAGAGAGCAGTTTTAGCTGATGGTGACCATGCTGAGTATTTACTTCCATCAAACCATATAGTCCATAATCCAGACTGTATGTATCCTTTCCTCTGCACAGACTCTGCTAACACACCCAGGTCCCACCATGTACTGTCTCCAACCCCAACATCCCAGCTGTGAGTCCCTGAGTTAAAGCCCTCAGAGCCCAGGACAGAGAAGTAATAATCAAAACTCTCTGGATTATCAGGAAGCTGCTGCCTCTCTCCTCCTCCTCTCACACTGGTCAGATCTTCAGACAGGATGAGGATTGGATGAGCAGTGTTTGGGTCCAGAATGAGAGGAGTGTAGGAGACCATGTCCTTCATGTTGTTCCAGATGTTGAAGGTCAGGTTGCCCAGGTGTTTGGCCTGGTCTATCAGAGCTCCTGAGGGCAGCTGTGGATCATCCAGCAGGGGGCAGCGCTGGACTCTTTCCACTGCAGCCTTGTAGTTGTGCAGGAATGAGACGTCTTCAGCTCTCAGCTCCTCCTCTGTGGCTCTGACTGTGTCTGAAAGAGCTGCTATCTCTCTGCTCAGAGCCTCCATCTTCTCCTTCATCATCCCACTCTTCTGCTCCTCTTCCTCCCTCAGTGCAGCCAGCCTGGCCTCCTCTTCCTCTGCTAGAAACTGGTGAAGCTTCTTAAACTGCTCCTTAATCTGCCTCTCTGTGTGTCGGGCCTGGACCTTAATGTGTTCTGCTGTTTGATCAAACTTCACTTGAACTTCTTCACAAACCTTTAACTTCTTCTTTAAGTGCTCCAGAGTTTCCTGAAGTTCCTTCTTGTGTTGTTGTGCAGCTTCATCGATGGGTCTGAATCTGTGATTGGTGTGTTTTTCTGAGTCTCTGCAGACGAGACACACTGGCTGCTGATGGTCCAGACAGAAGAGTTTGAGTTTCTCAGAGTGCAGACTGCAGAGAGCCTCTGAAGCTCTCTGATCTCTCTCCAGTAAGAACGACTCACACAGGTTCTTTAAAGCTCGGTTTAAAGGTGGTTCAGACCTTGAAGATCTTCTCTTACAAACTGGACACTCGTGTGTTGTTCTCTCTCTCCACCATCTCTTCAGACAGTCTTTACAGAAGCTGTGGCTACATGACAGAATAACAGGATCTCTGAAGACCTCCTGACAGACCGGACAGCAGAGATCCTCCTCTGATCTGGAAGCCATTGAGTCTGTGAGTGAAGCTGAAAACAGCAGACAGGAAGTACAGTCAGTCCTTGCTCCCCTCCCTCCTCTACTACCTTCACTGAAACTTCCTTTGAGTCGTGGTTTTGCTCAAACTCACATTCAGTGTGTGGAGCGTCAGCAGCTTGAAGCAGCAGTGTTGGAGTTTTCCACTTTTCTCTCCTGTAGCTGGACTCACTCAGAGGAAGCTGCTAGTTTGGTCTGAACTCAGTCTGATCGTCTGTGCGTCTCTCTTTACTGAGGACGAAGAACTTCCTGTTTCCTGGTTTGTAACATTTGAGTGACGTGAGAGATCGAGCTTCTTTCCACTTCCTGTTATAAATGTGTGAGTATGACAGCATATCTCATTTCACATGCAGGTCAGAGCATGAAAGCTGTGATGCAGCAGTTTGAGAAAAAATGCTGCTGATATAAAATATTTTTTGTGGTTTTACAAAATATATAAAAGAGCAGAAAGAAAAGAAATAAGTGTAAAGAGTGCAGCAAAATGCATGTTTTAGTGTGAGTTGGTTCATCTGATCTGGTTGTGTAAAAGTCACTGCATGACACTGAGTGTTACTTTTGTGTTACTGACACTCATCTCTGACTCAGAGAAACGATTTCTCCCCTGTGATGTTCACACAGTAGTGAGTTACATGTGTGTGGAATTTTTACTCTTTTATAGAATTAAAGTTTTGCTTTTCTCTTACTTTCTTTTTTTTTGTTATTTACTAAAAAATCTCTCAAAGAAATAATGAATTCTCCACACGTGTTTGAAGGTTGCATGCAAATATCATGTGATCTAAAAGTCAAACATCTGCTGATGGAGCAAAACAAGGCCAGATGTTCAGCAGCTGTATTGCTGCATGACATCAGCCCACAGCAGCAGAGACCGTGGAGCCAACATGTGAGAAACAAAGCAACACGCTGAACATCTGAACCACAGCAGGAAGTGCGACTCTTTGTAGACCTGTGGACAGGAAACACACAGCAGGTCCTGATCAGTAACAGGGTCCAAATACAAACATGTGTTTATCAGCATCTGTATATATGAGCACACAGAGAGCTCAGCTGGACACACACTTCAGTCCTCCATCAAACACAACACACCTACACACTGTTTCCACCAGCTGCAGCACAGTCCAGTCTTTACAGTCAGGGAGGGCTTTTAATGTGAAAGGCACCACGCAGGAAGTTTCAGAGGAACAGAAGAAGAACCAAAGGATGGTCTGTGATCTTAAGGTTAGTGTGATCAGCATCAGCTGGAAATATGAAACATATCAAACATGTGAGGAAGAAGCAGCAGCAGCTCACACGTTTACCACAACCACACACAGTCCTCTGAGAGCAGCGTGGCCTCCATCTTTGAAACACACAAACTCAAACGCACAAACTCACTGATTGATTATTGATTGATTGATTTTCAGAGATAAGTAATTAAAGTTTATTTATTAAGCACTTTTCACAGCGGTCACAAAGCGCTTCACACAAAAGGCTCAAATAAACATGAACATTAAGTGGAAAAAAAAGATTCAATAAGACAGTAAAATAAACAGGTAGTTTTAAAATAAATAAATAATAATTCAATAAAATGTTTGTCATTAGAAAGCCTGTAAAACAGAAACATTTGAACAGCTTTTTAAAGAATCCACAGAGTGGACTAAACGTAGTTGTGGAGGCAGACTGTTCCACAGCCTTGGTGCCACAGACTGAAAGGCTCTGTCACACTTAGTCTTTAGTCGTGTACAGGGAACAACTAACACATCATGAGTCCGTGAACGGAGACAACGAGCAGCATATATTTTGTAAGAAGTTGAGATAAATAATCGAGGACTTGATCATTTAGTGTCTGTGTGTTAAAACAAGAATTTTGAAACAAATCCTGAAATTTATTGGGAACCAATATAAAGAAGATTAAATAGCAGTAATGTGAGCTCGCTTGTTAGAACATGTTAGTCGTCTGGCTGCAGCATTTTGTATAACTTGGAGGTGAGAACGACATGATGTGTCCAGGCTGGTAAACAGGACATTACAATAACCTAAACCAAACCTAAACAATAACCTTGTGGATTTTACTCTATTTACCTGATTTTTAAGTTTTACAGTTGAAATTACTCGAGTTGTTGAGATTTATGTTCAGTTTTGTGATATAAATAAATACTGATATGAAGTCAATGCAAAGGTGGAGAAAGACACAGCATAATATCAAGGAAAGAAAAGAAACTGAACTGCACCTTGTTACCCCTCGAGACTTATTGGGACACATATATGTGCAAAATGCATGAGAATCTGGGTTGTTGTGCAGAAGCTTCACCACTTGAAAGTGATCACTGTCGATCTGGATGATCTTGTGAAAGCCATCACACAGAAAACAAACTGCATGTACGGAGAATGTTCTGAGTGCAAGGATCTCTCTTCCCAGTCTCCATCCAGTACAATGCAGAGAGTCAAGTGACTTATCTCCAGCAGGCAGTAGTGGGTTAGGAGCACAAGAATGACCCCAGTGGCAAAACATCCAGAGTAACAATCAAAAAAGAGACGAGGCTTGAAAGCACAAGAAGACTTGATTCATGTTGACCTCTGAAAATGAGCTCTGAAAATATAGCACAGAGATACAAGCAGTCCACTTCAGAACATCACACCAGCACACAGATGTGCTTTATATACATACATCCTCCCATCCAACGTCCTTCTGCACAGTGTCCCCATCAAGACTTAAGGGCCCACCAGCAATCTGGCAGCACTTGTCACCAGTGCTCAATTACATGCAGAGGGCACATTCACAATCCACTTTTGCAGTGATGCTTTCAATAGAGACAGAGAGGGAATTGTTTTATGTTTTCTACTGAACTGTTCAAACTAGTATTCACTGCTGGGACATGAAACGGCGAGCCACAGAAGGGGTCCACTGGATGGTGTGGGATGAACCCTCAAGAGGACAGCACAGAAATAGCACCAACTGTCTTGTCAGCAACGGGAAATTTCAGATGCTGCAGAACTGTTTACTGTGTGGCACAATTTTATATGAGTGCTTGATGTTTGTTGTATATTAGCTGCTATGACAACTCAG
The DNA here is from genome assembly GCF_036321145.2 of Pelmatolapia mariae. NCBI lineage: Eukaryota > Metazoa > Chordata > Actinopteri > Cichliformes > Cichlidae > Pelmatolapia > Pelmatolapia mariae. The sequence goes on from NC_086229.1 coordinate 14,734,834, forward strand.
ATTCCCTCTGGGATTAATAAAGTCTCTTTGACTCTGAAAAGGCAGAAATGGCAATCAAGTTGTTTGAAGCAGTTGAGAAAGCAGTTCAGGAGATGCTAAAGATGGGCCATCAGTTCCATCCACTGAGGATACATCAGGCAGTTCTCATTTCCCAAGATCTGACATACAGGGACGTCAGCTGCCATGCACAGCAAAACAAATTGTGACCTGTGAGTTCTTTAATGCAAAGCATTTCACATTCAATCAACAGACAGCACCCACAGCCACAGAAATTGTGGCAAAAAGGTCACACAAGTTTGTTTTCACAGAAAACTCCCACACACGTGCACACTAACATCCAAACACACTCAGGACATGTTCAGTACTGTTACCCAATATTCATTCCTTGTTACTTCCTGCAAATATGTTTGGTTGATCTTTCATCCAGTTGGTTAATAAATTACATGATAATAAATTTGATAAGCTTGAGGTTTGTGTCTACTTGAATTGATAAGTGTGCCTCTGGATCGATATGATTTCTGCTTATATGGGGCGATCGTGGCTCAAGAGTTGGGAGTTCGCATTGTAATCGGAAGGTTGCCGGTTCGAGCCCCGGCTCGGACAGTCTTGGTCGTTGTGTTCTTGGGAAAGACACTTCACCCGTTGACTACTGGTGGTGGTCAGAGGGCCCGGTGGCGCCAGTGTCCGGCAGTGTCAGTGCGCCCCAGGGTGGCTGTGGCTACAATGTAGCTTGCCATCACCCAATTAAGAGACCGCACGCTTGAAGTACGCATTTCAAGTGCGAATACGTCACTGCCACGCGACGACGCCTGTCCCAATTCAAAGTGTGCTCCAAATGCGCCGTCGATTTCCCCAAATATCAAGCGTGGTCCGGTGCACGCTTCGTGGTCCCATAAATCCCACAATTCATAGCACAGCGGTGGGTGTGGATCATTTTGCCGAAAAAAAACGGCAGAAGGGAGCTGCTGAAGAGTGAACTGTCAAAAGTAAGTACTGAATATTATGTCACTTATTTATGTGCGAATGTTTAAGAATGAAGAACATTAAAACATTACTGTTGGCCACATGTCGGCAAAGTTATGTGACATTAGCGAAGTCTGTACTGTCAGCGTTTACTTGCTTTTAAAGCCTTTAAAATATAATAATACAATAGCTGACCTTAATCTTACAGAGAATGTGATGATTTTATGGATAATTAAAGTCAGTCATATATCCACAAACACAACAAGCTGAAAGTCAGTGATGCTGCTTGGTTTGCAGTCCTGAATATCACGGCACAAGCAGGATTCACTGCACTGTTAATGTTAGCTATGTTATATTGCTGCCTCTGTTCGGTGGTGTCGAGCCAAACGGACTTTAACGTGTGTTTGAACGAGCTGACGGTTCACTCGTTAAGCTGAAAGAAAGATGCTTTAATCACAGGAGTCACACATGTGTCCACTGGACCATCTGGAACTCTTCTTGTTTAGCACTCGTAATAACACAAACACTAAATCCTCCTTCTCTTGTGCTGTTTTGTAGCAGTGTATACACCTGAGACTGTCACCTGTCTGTCTGTCCTGCACTCTCTCTCTGTTTCTTTCTCTCTGATTGTGGAATAAAAGTATGAACATGTATTTATAAGTTACACTTGTGTTTGAATCCTGCAGCTTATCACACATTTGATTTCCATGTGTGACAACTGCAAGTGTCCAGAGTGAGGACAGACTGAGGGACCCACTGCTGCACATCATCTGTGAGGCTTTGCACCCCTGATGATCCACCAGGACAAACTCAGCAGTGTGTGAGGAAGAGGAGGAGGAAGAGCAGCAGCAGCTGACAGATGGAGAGAATAGACAGACTGTTCCCTGTTTGTGAAGGGCTGCTAGGAAAGTTTAACATAACTAATTGTCTGTCCTGAATCAGTCTTATTAGGTAATGTTCAGATAATGTTATCATCCCAGTGTTTTCAGTGTGGGAGAAAGTACTCAGGGCCTTCAAGTTACACACTATGAAAGGCAGCAACAAGTTTAATGTTCAGAAACCTAAAGTATGTATCAGCAGCAGAATGGAGCTAAAAATAAATGTTTGTTTCAGTTCTATGAAGCTTTGAGTATTTTGGATTAGTAGCACTGCTGTGTTTGTTGCATCATATTGCTGTGATTGTTTACATGCTTTATATATTCTGAGGTAAGTTGATCTATAGTGTTACATCATATTCTATAAGGATGTTATGTGTTTGTTTACTTTCTGCCCAGTTTGACCCATTTAGCGGAAGTCAGCCTGTTTAAGGCTCTGATATCTATTCTGTATGACTTACAGCAGTTATGACATGGTCTGATTTTCTCACCCAATAAAGGAATATTTAATATATCAGTCTACTCTTCATTCTATCAGAAACAGTTTTCACAGCTCGTACATTTGCTTCTTCCACACAAATATAAGCAATGAGCCAAATTTAGTAATGCCAACATATTAGACGAACAATATTTGTCTCATATATATAATACATCTATATATACACTGTCAGAGATACTTGTCTTTGAGTGAAGATTTAAGGTGATAGGAAATATAAATAACTGCAACTTTAATCTTTGACCCAGAGTTCAAGCTCACTGCTGTAATATATCCTGTAAAATATATATATATATATATATATATATATATATATATATTTATATATATATATACATATATATATATATATATATATATATATATATATATATATATATATATATTAATCAGATGTCTCAGTCCTATAGAGTTCTGCAACTACAACTAACCTGAGGAGGCTTGGATTTGGCAGCAGGTACACCTGTACATCCTTCTCAGCAGCACACATGTGGCTACCATTTAATCACACTTCTTCCTGAGCTTTGCTTCATCACAAGACCAAAAGTGGCATCCCATGTCACAGTCTTATCATCATCCAACAGGACAAGAAACATTTATGGTCATCCTGGTTTTGTGATGCTGAGGCTCAAGACATTCCGATTCATCCCCGCCACACGCGTGTTTGTACGCTCATACACAGTCGATGGGACTGGAACACAATTCAGCAGGATTGCAGAACACACCATGACTGAACTGAGATCATCACAACATATAGTGTGATGGAAATTCAGTTTCCAGTAGCACAGCACCGACAGAACTTGCATGTTACAGATACGCTAAGGGAAATGAGAGTAAGGATATAAGCACACAGCCCCACTCCACTGACGACCTGCTGTTGGCCAACACCCTCAACGACTCTTACTGCTGGTTTGATGAGCCATCAAGCAGCCTTGACACCTCCACCTTCCCCAACAATAGAGACACTTTGGTCCATCATCCGCCCACCTCCCCACTCCCACCAGCACAGAGCCATCACCACCATCAAAGACTTCACCCACAGGAGTCCCCTCCTCACTCCACAGCTATGAGGATTTCACACCACCTTCTCCCACTACAACCCTTCATATTCATGATGTGAGGACGCAGTTTGACCCTTTAGACCTACTAAAGAACCCAGTCCGCCTGAGCTTATCTTTATATTTTTACATGTTGTAGTGCCATTTCTGGGAGTATATTAAGTTGCTATACATCAATACAACCATTATATCCCAAATTTTAATCATATGTATGCATCAAGTCATCAGTAACTACATAAATTACAATAGTGGTATTTTTACACAAATTTCTAGTTAAAGTAATTTCAGAGGTTCATCCCTGAAAATTGTAAATGTAAAAAAGTTGCATAAAACAGTTTCCAAATTAATTTTGAGAGTCTTCATAGTTTTATTTTTGAGATACACCAATTTGTATATACTGCAGCCACCAACTTTGAAATTCTCATTTACATGACTTATTTAAACATTCTCCTCTTGAGTGCAAAATTCTTAAAAACATCTTTTATCCTTTAAGAGTAAATAAATCTGAAAGCTGTTCCATCCTAAAAGAGTACAACAATGTGTAGTTTATGATGTTCTAAAGGTTTCAGCATCTTTTTGAATTTGTCACATGTGTGGAAAGGTATGAGTGAGCCTTTGTATCATACTGTGAGTGATGCTCGTCAGCACACAAACCCAGAGTTTCTCTACAGGAACACAGAGAGAGTTATTCCCTGTACTGTAAGGACACATTCAGCATTGTGCAGTAAATCCAGATCATCCCAGTTAAATGATTACATGGATGTGAGTGTGGTCGTCAGAGCAGCACTGATCAGTGTCAGGTTATAATGACCAAGGTGTACACAAACACTAAGTTTGAGTGTGTGCAGTGAGACTTCAGTCAAAGCATTTAACTGAGGTGTGAAAAATAAGCTGAACTCTACAGCTTGTTGTGGTCCCCTGTGGCTTGACAGCCTTCCAGCTGTTCTCCAGCATTTTCATTTACAGTCATAAAATATCTCCACATGTTGCTCCTCTTTCTCTCTCTCTGCAGTCCAAATGCTCTTCTGAGCGCATCTGAGTCACGTGACGGCACAGTAACAAATCCCAGCAGGGCAGGAAGAAGGGGGCGGAGCAAAGTGCGTCGCCGCATAAGAAGAGGTGTTCACACAGACAGAGCTGCTTTTTCATCCACAGCGAGTAAATAGTGAACCTCCAGGAGAGAAACAAACTAAAGTATCGATCATATACCACTACCAACGTATGGATCGATATCTGCATCGATCTGCACACCCTTGTCTCCTGGATCGTAGCTGAGATCAGCGTGAACCACGTGGGTCTCTGCTCCCTGATCTGTTTCCTGTTTGGAAAGAGTTCCAGCTTCATCACGGAGTTTCTCTCGGTTTGTGGGCTCATCTAAAGGTAAGCACCGAGCTAACTTCAACACTAGATTTACTAACCCTGTGCAAATTTGCAGAAATCCCTTGAAACCAACACCTACTAGAATTACTGACTTTTTTATTTTCTGGTGCAAGTCCCGAGGTGTTAATCACCCCTGCTGAGATTTGTACAGGTCATATGCTCGATTCACATCCTGCTTTTGTTGTGCAAACCACCCATTGTCTTTGAGGCCTGGCACATTTGCTTTTGCACACACATACAAACGCTGCAAATCTGTGTTTGTTTGACAGTGTAAGACAAAAGCAGCAAAAATAAAAACTGTAC